>NC_081411.1:549163803-549463803 GCF_030272615.1 Cryptomeria japonica | reverse complement strand
TTGCAATCAATTAAAAAATGATCATAAAGAACCTCTCTGAACCAGCTGAAATTCTTGAGTGCTTTGCTCAGTTCTACAAGGATCTGTTCTCTGCTGAACCGGGTAGGGAGGAACAAGAAAATGCCAGAAAGATTGTCATGTCATTGGTCCCCAAACTTATTGACAAGAGGATAGTAGGATACTTAAAATGGCTATTTCAAAAGAAGAAATTAGGAGAGCTATCTTGGCTCGTAGTAATGATAAATAACCTAGCCCTGATGGGTTTCTAGTAGATTTTTATAAAGAAAATATTGGATGGATTGTTGATGATCCTCACTCCCTATACACTGAGGTGATACATATTGGTTCCTTGGGCAAGAATATTAACCAAGGTCCGATCAAGCTTATTCCTAAAGAAGGTGACAAAACCCTACTTAAAAACTGTAGGCCTATCACACTATTGAATGTGTCATACAAAATCTTAGCTAAGTTCTTATTAATTAAAAAAATAGGTTTTCAAGATCCGAAACCTTTAACAAAAGAAATTAAGATAAGACACCAAAAAGATCAGTGCTTAAGAACCACATACAAAAAGACTGGCAAGAAAGCCAACGAACTAAAAGGACAACAAAACAAACAACAACAAAGAGACAAAGAAGGCGCTACACAGTAATTTTCTTCAACAGGTCCTTCGCCTTTATCACCAGCTTGTCGTAAGTGGCCCCAACAGCTTTAAGGTCTTCCAGATCCTTGTTAGGTTTTTTGTCCTTTTTGCCTCTGGTACGGGTTCTGGGGCCTTGAGCTTCTCCTGTTCCTTTAGTCTCCAGGTCAATGTCTAGGATTTCCTTTTCTTCATCCAGTTTACTGATGAGAGTGTTGGTGTTGTTAGCTGAAATCTTAAGGATGCTTAGGTTCTATTGCACAATGTTCTTTAGATACTCCTCAAGTTTACCCATTTTGCTAATAGTTTCCAAGAGAGTGTGATCGTTAGTGTCAGCAAGATTTTTCCTTTCCAGCAAATCCTTCTCAATTTTTTCATACCTGGGGTTGAAAGCATCTCTTATGTCTTTGGCTTTGCAAATGGTGCTTTTTAGGTCCTCTATGTAGTTGGCCATGGTCTTCCCTTCCCCAGTATTGATGGTTTCCAGGATCAAGATTTTGTTATAGAGTTTTTTGTTTTCATCCACAACTTTCTTGTAACCATTAATAAGCCACTCCATGGTTTCCATGAAACCTTGCAAACCCTCAGAGGGAGGGTTAGAAGGGGTTAAACATTTCCAGGGGTTTCCTTTTCCTCTTTAGGGGTGTGCTACATGGTAGTTGTGTCAACAACCCTAAGAGCCTCTTCCATGGTCTCTTTTTCCAAATTCTGATCAGCTTCCAGGGCCCTTACCTACTTGTGGACTTCCAATTCCTTAACAGTCTTCTCTTTCTTCTTGTTCTTTTTCCTGGTCTAGGTGTGATATTTTGTCTTCTTCTTCAACATCCCTTGAGGGTTCTCCTCCTCAAAGTCATCTAAAACCTCTTCTTCCGAAGAAATTCTAATCAGGGGTCTACCTTTAGGCTTTTTTCCCTTAGAGGTTGAAGGTCTAGTTTTGATGTATCTCCTTTTCTTCCCACTTTCATAATCCAAGACATCCATGTTGTCCTCAGTCTCAATCGAAGGGTCACTTTCAGACTCCTCTTCCTCTGAGAAGGTAGGGTCAGACCCCTCATCCTTAGAATCCACAAAGGGCTGCATCTGAGCAATTTGGTTGGCCTTAAGATGGTCATAGCTAAGTTAATTGCATGCAGATTGGAGAAATCTTACCTAAGATTGTCAGTACTACTCAAACAGGGTTTGTTAAAGGATGTTATATACTGGAAAACCTAATTACCTATTGGGAGTCACTCCACTAGGCTAAGGAATCAGGACAAAGTGGAGCCATGTTGCTCATAGATTTTGAGAAAGCCTATGATAGAATAGAATGGAATTATATCATTCAGAAGCTTCAGTCATTAGGCTTCCCCCCTAGATTTTGTAATATAGTTAGAACTCTATTATGTGATGCCAATGCTGCTATTGAAGTAAATGGGATAAGGTCATCCAATTTTTCACTAACTAGATCCATCAAATAGGGATGTCCTTTAGCCCCTACCCTATTTGTCCTAGCTGTTGATGCAATGTTCTACTTACTTAAGGACTCCTCTACTACTCCCCCTGTTAGGGATATTTCCTTACCTAACAAGGAGGAAATCTACAATGTTCAATTTGCTGATGACACTGCACTGTTAATTAAGCTTGAGAAAGATAACCTTGTTGCTTTGATAAAAAATATTGATCTCTTTTGCCTAGCATCTGGTAGTAAGATTGCTATGCACAAGTCCAATCTCCTTGGTTGGGATGACAACCCCCTGGGATGGCTCTCAAAATTCTCTCTCAATTGGTTGGGCCCAACATAGATTGTAAAATATCTATGTATTCCTTTTTCTATTCTCCCAAATCTAAAAGAAATGTGGGAATGGGTAAGGAATAAGATTGATAAGAAACTCTCCAAGTGGAATAGGAAATTTCTCTCCTTGGCTGGAAGATTCCAAGTGTGTCAAATAATATTGGCCTCATATAATATTTATTTCTCATCAGCTTGGCTCTTTAGGAATTACCAATTTAATTATGTTCAAAAGCAGATTCCCACTTTTTGGTACGTCCTGATTTTTACTAAAATCATACATTTTTTTTAAAATATAATGATTTAAGCTTTAAGAGGTCCCATTTTAAGTAATTAATTGAAGAGAGTTAAATCAAAGGCTCTTAGATCAAAATTTCTTGGATAGAACCTCTCTACTTCTAAATCATACTTGCAATGGAGTCTCCTTTGCATCTATCAAATGCTGATAAAAAACCAATTTTACATTAGCTTTTGGGGGATCAAATTAATTCATTTAAAATTTTTTTTTCTAAAAGTATTTAGTCCTTATTATAAGATTTCCAAATAGTATAACAATTAATATATTTAATTTCATTAATATATTTTTATTTTTTTTCTTATGAATGTAGGTTTTTCATCAAACATGATCTTCTTTGTTCAATGCATTGGGAAAAATAGTAAACTAATTCAAAAAAAATCTGAAAAATATCTATGCACTAGGTATTGATGTTTTCTTTCTAACAAAATAAAGAAAATTGAATTTTGATGTATATATAATAAGTTATGTGTTCAAACGTACACCTGTATCTAAATTATAATTAGTCAAACTTCAAAACTTAATAAAATGAAAAATATTCAACATATCACTATCAAACCAACTGCATGCCCTGGGTATTGATGTTACAAAAAAAAAATTCAAAAGAATTAAGTTTTTATCATTTATAAAAAAAAATTATACGTTTTGGGATACACATCACTCTTAAAAAATGTTGTTTGCTATTAAAAACTACTTTTTGAGGGAGATGGAAAAATCAATAAAATTTTATTCAAACAAATTTGAAAAAAATATATTTAGAATCTACAAACAAGATGTTAAAAATCACTAGTTTATATCATCTTCAAATTCTTAAAGGTTTAAAAGTTATAGGCATCGGAATGTGAAGGTTTTTTTCAAAATATTCATATAAGTGTCAAAGTTGGTCAAAAAGTGGGAACCAGTATTGTAAGTTCACCCATTAGGGAATTCTTATGATCAGATGGCAAGGGTACTAGGAAGCAACATGCAGTGAAATGGGAGTGGTGCACTATGCATAAACTATTTGGTGGGATCAGGTTGAAAGACTTGGAACTACAGGGCATTACCCTCTCCTCCAAGTGGATTCTTAAGGCTATGGAAGAAATAATATTATATGCTCGGTCCCTAAGAAAGCCAATAAATGGAAAGATCTCCCCATTCTTGACCTTCTTATGGGACAATTTGAGGTATCTCCGGCTGGTTCTAATATCTTTAAGTCCTTATGGAAGGCTTGGGAACATGTGAAACACTTGGTACATATCAAAGTTAATGGCAGTGTACAGGGGCATATTGCTGATAATAGATCAATATGGTGGAATCTATTCCATAATGGAAAACCTTTAGCCACTCTCCAAGGTTGTTCTGCACTGAAATGACATAATATGGGTATTAAATACTTTGAGCAGCTGTTTGAAAATGACCAATTGAGATCGTGGGAGGAGCTGAAACTTTCCTTCTCTATCCTGACATCCCAGAGTAGGACTTATAACATACTTAAAATGGCCTTATCCTCTGCTCCCCCCCCTCCCACCCCCTCTCCTTCGCCCCCCCCATTTCTACACTTAGCTGGACTAACGACACACCTCTCCCTTCAGTTAAAGACAAATGCATTTATTCTTCACTCACCGAGGTTGATACCAATTTTTTGTACCTTAAAAAATGCTAGGATCTAAACTAGGAACCAAAGGCCTGGAAATCCTAGGAGGTTATCTGCTTTCATTCATTCCTTTCTCAAAGCTTCCCGGGGGGAAAGATGTTTAGAAACAAAGGCTGAGGAGACCACATCCTTATTCTCCCCCAGGGGTCCAAAACAGTTGATCTTGACTGGGTCAGTTTCCTTATTTTCTGTGTAAATTTTGGATGGCTCATAATGAACCAAAAAAGCAATTCTTTGGTTGGTGCCTGTTGTTAAATAAACTCCCCATAAAAGATAAGGAAGGTACTTTCTTAAATTGTAACATATGCAGAGTGCCTAAAATTGTGAAACATATATTTTTTGAATGTCATTTTGCAAAAGAAATATGGAGATTGTTTGGTTTTAACTTGGAATCTGTTTCTTTTGAATACATAGATGTTATTCTAGGCTATATCAAGGGCTATAGGAGAGTTGCAAATATCTTTTGGTCTTATTTTTCTTTGGAGGTTCTTTGGCTCATATGGAAGTATAGTAATGATGACATCTTTAATAGCAATACCAGGCACCTCACTAAGTCTCTTAGGAGACTCATTGTTTACTCTATTTCCATGCAGGTCACTGTTGTACTTAAGCTCGACTTAGACAAGTTTGGCAGGTGGATCAAGGAGGGGGATACTACTATTTACATCCATGAATTATCACATAGATTCACTTGGGAGAGGGATGAACTGGACAAGGCTGCATTTGAGCAAGCATTGAGGCTTTTATGAGGCACTTGGAGCATAGACAGATACACATGGAGATTATTTAGGAGGAAGCTAACCTGATTTGTGAGCGCACCTCCGATCCCCATAAACATGACATACTTGATTGTCGGGTGGAAGTGTGGCAGGATGGAAACTTGGGGTGGGTGGCATGGTTCCCCCCACTGGGAAACAACACTTCATCGGATGCTGAAATCTCATTTCCCTAGACTGATGCTTAGGTTTCTTTGTTGATACTTTTGTTTACAAGTATGTATATCTAATGTAATCATCCCTGTTATAGTGGAGGTGATCGATAACTATATATTGTTGTATATGCACCTTCTCTTGGTGCCCTTGATATTGTCGAACTCAGTTTTTTTCTGATGCTATGTAAAGGTTTTTTTATGATATCTAATCCAAAAAATAATCATAAACTTGACAAATTTTCACCAGACCCTTTATTCATCTCCTGAGGGGGCATCATCAATATCATTCATCAAATCTCAATTTGGGGCATCATATCAACAACTTTGGTGACAACATCATACCGAAATTTTTTGGTAGCATATCCAGTGATTTTCTTTGAATCAACATGTGCACACATGTCACTTCAAAGGGGAAAAATGTAGATGTATAAATTTGACCACTGTCTTAAATAAATATTTAATATTTATTTTAACCCCATTCCTCCTATTAATTAAACCTTATTTAATTAATTTCTTCATTTTCATCTATTTGATTAAATGAATTACTCAATTTATCTAATTAAATTCATCTAAATCTTTTCTAGCCTTTAATTAAATAAATCACTTTATTTAATTAATTCCCCTTTCTTCCTTTTAATTAAATTTACATTTAATTAAATCCCCCCACTTGTATTTATGCAAGTTGCATCTATTTTGGTTGAAATAAAATATTTTATTTTAATTAAAATTATTTTCCCTCATCCACTTGCATTTTCCTGCATCTCTCACGTGCCTCTTAAACCCCTTCTAGATTCTTCTAATCACTTCTAATTTAGCCTAATTGATCTCCTAATCATTGTCACATTCCTAAGAAAAAGGAAGTCACTTCTCAAAAACCTCCAAAGTCTTCAATAACCATTAAAGGATTTATGTATTCAAATTGTTAACCTCTAAAGTCTTCCATTCCATGAAAGGTTGTTACATAACCATTTATCGTCAACTCACCTTTGACCTTTGGTTAGAGACTTTGCTCTAACTTAACCATCATTTTGACTCAAGGGTCTCATCAAGCACTTATGGCTTTGACCATAGTTATCCATTTAACCCTTGCACAAGAGTTTAACCCTTGGGTAAAAGCTTTATCCAATGGATAACCCTAACCTAACCTTAACCCTTACCTCCTAAGGTAAGCTTCATGTCTTCTTAGGCATTTAATGCCTCTTTCATCTCCTCTCAAGCAACCTCTTGTTGACAATTGTCACCATTTCACTGGTAAAAATTATAAACATGGATTGATTAGCTTTCAATCCTAGCCCTTGTTAAGATTATTCAATCTTAACCATCCATTGCCCTATTTTCCCTATAAATAGAGCTCTCATTTTTCATTTTTCATATATCCAAGTTTCATGCATCTACATTATAGTCTAATTTACTAAGCATTTTAGCCTCTCTTTGATAAAATATCATCATAAACATATAAAAGCATTTCATTTTCATATCAATAGTATATCCATGCTAGTATATCATGATTAGGATAATTTAGAAATATCTTTATCATATCACTATATTCATACTATCTTAATCATCATAAGTTTTAACACATCATATTGATATTAGAATGCATTCATGCATATAGATCACATTATCACTCATTCATGGAGTTGTCATTCTTAAGTCATTTGCTCAATGGTCTGAGAGAAAAATATTGGCTTTAGGGATCCTGTGAGATAGAGAACAATGGGACACCCCTTGGGAAGTTAAAATAGTTGAAATTAGTTTATATACTTGTACCAAGAGTCTCATTGATATGTAGGTCATTTGATCTTGAATACCTGGAAAGAGGCAAGCAATCTCATTGATTGAAGGATTAAAAATATTGGTGCAAAGTGATAAAATTGGTGTTGATTTGTTGTGTGGCCTTGCTCATATTGTTGACACTAATATAATGCCTATAAAAAGTTGTGCCATAGTCTTTAGTTACACTCAAACCACTAGTCAAGTCAATCATTCCATTCCTATGCCTACATCCTTACTTAGTGTGCATACATTTACATCTTCTATCATGACTACTTTCACACAAATTGTTAATCCTACAAATGTTAGTAAAGGGGGCAACCTTGTTAAAAAAATGTTTTATATACCTCCTTCAGTGAGTCTTCAATTTTTATCTCAATCATCTCCCATACCCATCTATCATAGTGTTCCAACTCCTTATTCCCAACCTCCCCCTACATACAACAATGTTACTCCTCCATCATAATCCAATATGTCCAGTTTAAATCCATCCACTGAAGCAACCATCAATAACTAGGTGCAAACTATCTCATCCCTGCAAAAATAGCTGGCTTCCATTACCCAATCCAGGTTTAAGGTGCCAACATTTTATGTAGCAAGCCCATTATCTAATGACATTATCTATGTAGTACCTCCTAAACATATGAAACTCCCACAATTGGAGCTTTACAAAGTTTTTTCCAATCTTGCATCAACTAAAAAAATTTCTTTCTAGTTTGTTTTCTATTTTGCGATTTTAGCATTCTTTCTGCATTTTCTAGCATTTTCTCATCAGACCTTGTGGAGTAGGATTTTTCTTAAGAACATTATTATATTCCTTATTCCTAAATCATGGAATGTTCAGATAATTTTTTGGCAAGTTATCACTTCCAGATTCCGGGACAATTTTTTGGCCTAGAATAGCAAAACCGCTTGGACCTATCAGTGAATCTTGTGAATCCTTCTCGTACCTTGTGGATTCCCAGTTAATCAATTTCAATGTTCTTTGGCATGTGGCTGACCTTCCCTCTAATCCGCACTTCATCCTTTGGATTTTCCAGAGGAATCTCTTTGGTGGAGGCCGACCTGGTGGTTCTACATGTTTAATCTTGTTCTTCGGCATTTGACCCTCTTGGACCAACCCAGATCCCTCTTGACCATATAAATAAATGTAATTAAGCATCATAATTCATCAGAGAGGATATAGAAGACATATATTAAGATTTAGAGGCCTGACGTTGACCAATTCTGTAATTGAGCATGTATGTAGCAGACCAGTGAGTCGAATCTTGTGTCCCAGATGTTACCGATTATTTGTAATTAGTTTTCATGATATAATTCATTTAGTTCTACATTGTCTTCATCATATCCTCTTGTTTTTGTTGTGTTTGCTCTTGGTTCCTAGTCCAGAATGATCTCTTTCAGGTCACTCCTAACCGGTGACTATACCAAGTGGTATCAAAGTGAGTTTTCATTCCAGAGATTGCGTTGTCCTGAAGATTTTCTTGTGGGGTGACAGATTGTGGATGTTTCTTGCAACTATGAAGGACTGGCATGAAGATGGCATGAAGAGGAAATAGGAATGGTGGAGTGCATGTAAATGTAGACCTTGTTGTGATGGAAATGTTGAGAGGAATTGCAGACCGGTTAGAAGCTGTTGAGATAGACCAAACAAGAGGTTGACATATTGAAGATGTAGAAGCACTGGCAAAACAAGTAGCAAACCCACCGATGATCAATCTAGATGAAGAGAGGTTCTTGAGGGTTTTGAGTAGGGTGAATACTAAACCCCATTTTACCCCACTAGAGTATGATGGAAAATTGGATTTAGATGAATTAATGGATTAGATCTCAGAGATGGAGAAGTATTTTAATTTTGAGAACACTGCAAAGGAAAGAAAGGTGAAATATGCTTATACGTGGTTGAAAGGTCATGCATCTCTTTGGTGGTAACATTTGTAGGTTGATAGAAAGAGAAAAGGTAATGAGAAGATCAAATCATGGGAGCGGAAGGTTGCCAAGTTAAAATTAAAGTTTATGCCAGTTGATTACCAAGTAAATCTATTTTGGAAGTTGCAGAACTTGAAGAAGAAAGAATCTAGTGTGAAGGAGTATACCAAAGCATTCTAAAAGTTGAATATTAGATGCAAATGTTAGGATTCCCAAAGATACTGAGAGGGGGGGGGTGAATCAGTATCTTTTTAGTTAACAGATTTTCGGACCTTATTAAATAAGTTGCATTCCAAAATAGTGTGTTGGTATACAAGAATTAATGCAGTAAATATTAACAATAAGCACAACATAGAAAGCACACCATAACACAATATTTTTAATGAGGAAACCCGGTGTGGGAAAAAGCTCGGTGGGATTTGTGACCCACAATATTCACTGACTGACCAATGAATGGATATTACTTACAATAGGGGCTTGCACATGCAGGAAGGCCAACTGCCTAAAGCTCATTGCTTAATTACAAAAATGAAGTCTCACTGACTTACAAAATAGATTATTCAAATCCAATATAATGTACTACTTTAGTTCAGCATCTTCTATGCCAGGTTCAGTACCGGTTTAAGCTCATACAATAGCCATACACCTTACTCCAAAATCTACCTTAATATTCACATATTACTTCTACAATAATATAACCATGTCCGCATCATAAATGATCTAGAAGATCTCATACTTATATATGAGTCTTATTACAATATGCCTTATCAGCTTACAAAAAGATATTATAATTAAATACAAAATGCAATATTCAAAATCTTGTTGGTTGGGGTGCCAATAATCATCTTTGTCGCTGCTAGTAAACTATCTGCTGGTGTAGAGTCTGTCGGTGTCAGTGACATAGGATTGCAAGGTTGCCATCAATGAAAATACCTTCAATCACCTACAATTTCTCATTGGAGTGTGCAATGCCAACAATCTCCCCCTTTGGCATTGATGGCAACACCCATGAGAAAAATTCAAAAATGTATCCAAAATTTGAAGTCCAAAAATCGTACCAAAAACTATGTGCTCCCCCTGAGCAGATGATCTCTTTTGTCCATCATTTTTATCATCTCTACTACTCCCCCTTTGGCATAAATGACAAAGGTTGTCAAAATGTCAATTGAGTGTAGTTATTAGCTACAACCCTGTAACCGGTTGGTTACAATTTGAAATATGTCTGCTAATACAAAATTTAGGCTCTTAGTGAATCTATCATTGTCCTTCAATGCTGCCTCTGTCCTTTGAATTGTAATGGTGAGGATGTGCATTTTCTCTTCCGGTGTCTTCAGTCCTTGAACAAGTGCCTTTGATATCTCTTTCCTCAAAGAGATGAGGTTTTCAAGTTTAGGACCAAGTCTACATTTAAGCTCTTTTGCCTTGTATTGTATTCTTTCCTTTTTCTTTTTCAATTTTTCAAGTTTTTCCTCAAAACCTGCTATCTCTGACTCTATAATTGATATGGGTTCTGATGAACTGATGAGATTGTCATCTATATCATTTATTTATGTTTGTACTTTGCTGATCTCCTTGTCTATATCCACTGTCAAAATATTGGTCTTACATGTGTCTCTGTACAACTCCTTAAATTCCATTAATGTTTTGTTTAGTGCCATTAGGAGGGTGTCAATGTGTTCCATGCACTTCTTTATTGTCTCATCAAAGAATTTCTCTTATTCCTTATTCATTTTCTCTCTAAATATCTCCTCATTTATTAGTTCAACTGTCAATATGTTACCAATGATATATTTAGACAATGTGTCTAAATGACTTAAAGAAACTTTATTTTCTACAATGTACTTGGGTGCAATCAATTTCAGAATAGGTATGGTATCATCAATAGCCTTATAAGCTAGTGCATTACACTCTATGAGTTTCTTAATTGAATCCAATAATACCTCTGTTACACTAGTTGGTCTGAATTCTATCATGGAAGAACCAGATGTTTGTCCAACTACTTTAACAATTTGCATTTTGTTGATGTTAGTAACCTCTTTGCTTATATTGACCTCTGATAGGTCATTTTGTGTCTACATTTCAACTAGAAAAGGCTTGGGTTTCTCAGCCAATGGCACTGTCTCATTATGAACCTATACCTCAACCTTTTTCTCTTCTTGTTTCTCAGTGTATACCTCAGTTTGTTTCTCTGTGCTCTCTTCTGCCGCTTTCTCTGATGTTGTCTCAGTATTCACGATCGGTTTCTCAGTATGCACCTCTGAATTGTCAACTACTGATATCTCAACTGGTTTCTCTGTGTTATCAGTCAGTTTCTCTAACTCAATGGGTTTATCAATGTGTGCACCAGTGGTATCAGTCACCATTCCAAAAGCCATGGGATCAACAGATTGTTCAATTTGTGTCTCAACCCCAATTTAAACATTTTCAATTGTATGCTCTACATGTGTTTCCACTACAATATTCTCAACCAGTGGCTCATTAGCCACATCCTTCTTTTCACCAGTGGTTTCCTTATCAACCACAATATTTACCTCTTATGTATCAATATTCATAGTAAATAAAACTTTTGAATCAGGATTGGTGTCCTCATGTGTTGATATCAACTCAACATTATCAATAGCCGGTGGTGTATCAACAGTCTCAACCGGTGGAGTATCAAAAGGAGGTGGGGCCAAGTTGTTTGTCACTTTTATGTTGGGAGGTCCACCTACCTTTCCTTTACCTTTATCCTTTTCTTTTTGGTAAACTCTGAAAGTTTTGGGTTGCTTAAGTTCTTCTTGCTTCTCTTTCTCCACAAAGAAGATATCCAATTTATTCATTGTCTCTTTAGTGATTTCATTCACTCTTCGAGCCATTAAACCTACATGTCGATGACCACTTGAAAATATTGTCCTGTTTGCCTCACTTATTAACTCACAAATTTCATCTACTAATTTAACTTGGTGAACTGCAAGTAGTTTTTCTATCTTTATCTTCTTATCCAATTCCATAATAGCTAGTCTTTTTGCATCAAGTCTTCTATACAAGTCACTTGGTAAATCATCTACAACTTCTATCAAAAAAATCTTGTAAATGTCTAAGTGTAGAATAATACTATTTTCTATGCTTTCCTTTTCTTCATTAGTAAAAGTATCATACAATTTTCTGACATTAGACAAGTTTCCTTCATCTGTTATTTCATTTAAAAGATTGTCTAAAGGAGGAATAACTTGTTTTCCCTTCTTCTTCCTTGGTGTCATTTTCTTTACTAGGGGCCTTACTGCTTGTTGATTCCTTCTTGTTCTCTTTGGTGTAGGAGAGGGTGACGGTGAGGGTTTTCTTTTCCTTTCTACTCTCATAAATTCAGCTGGGATTTCACTGCCAGATGAAGTTCCAACTAGTGAGAGGTGAGCTTTTGGTTGTAGCCCTTCCAAGTCACTTTCCTTAATATTGGTGATATTCAATATGTTTTCCTTGATCTCTTTGGCCTGTTTTGTTGCTTCCCTGATAGTTTTCTCTCTTTTCTTCCTTCATTTTAGTGTTTGCACTTTGCTCTCAATGGTTTCAGCACTACCAAATATTTCCTCTTCAAGTTCTCTAGGGGCTTCAAGTAGGGCTTTAGCATATGTCTCGATTATGTTTATATTAGTCTCATAACCCATTTCTATTACCCAAACAGTTCTAGGAACCACTATCTCCATCCAGATTTCATCTTTCTTTACAACAAAAGATATTTCCTTTTGATATTTGTCAACTATGCTTTGAGATAACCTTTTCCTTGTTTTCATTCTATCCTTAAATGCTTGGAAGTATTTAATTATGTTGTTTTCCCTATCATCTCCCATGTCGGTAAAGATATCCTAAAGTTGTTTGCCTACCGGTATGTCAAAACCAAATTCTTTCTTGCCTATACCAGGAACTTCCTTAGTAATGTATAGGATTAGGCACACAAGTAGATTACCAAATCTGAAAGTACCTTTCTTATCACCTTTAATTTTCTTCAGATTATCAATCAATTCATCCTTTAGCCATTCACATATGTCAATCTTAGTGTTACTGTTCACCATGTCATAAGCACTCTTGATACATAAACTAGAAACAAAGTTTAATCTATTAGCATGTGTAGTTTTGTATCCTAGTATCATGCTAATTAATCTAACATTTATATCTTTCACATCATTGACTCTCAAGGATCTGTTGTCATGGGTTGCACCAGTTAATGTCATCACAGTGTTGTTTGGAACTTTCTTAGTTTTGTTAGGCCTGCTACTAGTGGAAGGTAAGCTAGTCACTACCCTAACTACTTCTTTTGTGATCTTGTGGATGGAGTCAAGCCAAAAGAATTCCCCATGAACTCTACTTAGCACAATTATCACAAATTCCTTAAGGAAATCCAAAATATCAAGTATTTCCACAAAACTTAGGGTTTCTATGATCTTATGTTCAAGTTTCACAATACCATTCTCATCACAAATTACAGTCCTATACATGTTCATAATTTCATCAGCACCTAGTTCCTCAATATGACAATGTATGTATATCCTAGGTTCTTCTGCATATGCAACTCCTTTAGGGATTTTAAAGAATGCACCTAGGGTATCATCCTTCTTCGCCACTTTAGGTATGATTTTAAATATAGGCCTAGGGCATTTAACCACTTCAACAACAATAGGGTTTGCAATGAATTCAAGTGCAGAGGAGGAAGCCATTGATAAATACCTTAATTTGCCTTTAGGTTTGAATGCTCAAAATATTTTACTTCACTTCTCGCTGTGGATGCCTTCGCTCAGGTTTTTTGTGCTCTTAGGAAATTTGAATGCTTGGTGAGTCAAAAAGAGTGAAAACACTTGCTTTATAGTGTCATTTCCTTCAACTACCACAATAAATGCCTGTCGGTTAAGTGAAACTTAACTCATCTTTCGGTAAAGAAGAATTTCATCTTATTACCATCAACCAAGGGTAAACTAGCATGATTTTTGATTAGTTGCCATACCCCAAAAGGTTTCTTTTCAGTTAGATGAAGAATCTCATGTCGATGGAGTGATACTATGTTCTACAAGTGAAGGAATAGTCTCATCAACATTTTGATCTCTCTCTCTAATCCATTGTTTTGAAAATTCTTACTTTACCTCTTCAACCTTCTCTTTACCTTTCAAGCTGGGTCCTTTGTTATTTTCTGGTGATGCCTTACTTCTACAAATTTTTGGAATATGTCCAATCTTGTTACAAGTATAACAAGTCACATTATTTTTCTGAATAGCTTTTCCATATCCTATGTCGATATGTGTTCTACATTGATTAGATAAGTGTCCAAATCTTCCAAAAACACAACATCTTACATTCGTTTTGCATTTTTCTAAATTATGACCAATTTTGTTGCATTTAGAACATTGACCAGTGGGTGTATCAGTGTTCTGATAGTTTCTAGATCTACACTAATTTGCTCTATGACTATACTTGTTACAATTAAAGCATTTCCCATTAAATTTGTATGCATTAGGATGTCTTACCAGTTTACTGTGATCATGATTGTTTGCAATACTGAAGCTTTCACCAACTTCAAAGCCAAGACCATTAGTGTCTCCATTACGTTTCTGATTTTTCAGCATGTCATCAAGTTCTTCTGAACTTTTTTTGAATTTCTCTTTGTGTTGATTTGTAGTAGCCAACTCATTTTCCAAGAAATCCTTCTGCCTCATGAGTTTAGTTTTATCATGTTCCAAGTGAATCAGATTTGTCTTCAACATATCATTTTCATGACTGAGTCTTAGATTTTCTGTTGTAGCATCATTGATTCTCCTAGTCAAGTCATCTTCATTCTTCTTTCTGTCTTCAACGTCTTTACAAAATCTCATGGTCATATCTTGCATCTCATTCCTCAAGGTCATATTCTCTTGCTTCATCTTGCTCACAAGATCATTAAGAGTTTCCTTTTCATCATCATCATTTTGTATCTTCTCATGAAGTTCTTTTCTTTTGTTTCTAGCAATAGTGAGATTTCCTTGAAGTCCTTGAATGATTTCCTATGCAGCCTTCAGATCATCTTCAAGTTTGATATTCTTCAAATTTTCTACATCATAATCTGCAAGAGTTGTTTCCAATTGCTTTCTTAAGTTTTCCATCTATACTAGTGTTAGAATCTCCCTCAAGCTGTTAGGCTTTAGAAAATAGAGGACCAGGCTCTAATACCAATTGTTAGGATTCCCAAAGATACTGAGAGGGGGGAGTGAATCAGTGTCTTGTCGGTTAACAAATTTTCTGACCTTATTAAATAAATTGCATTCCAAAATAGTGTGCCGGTATACAAGAATTAATGCAGTAAATATGAGTAATAGGCACAACATAGAAATCACACCATAACACAAGATTTTTAACAAGGAAACCTAGTGTGGGAAAAACCTCGGTGGGATTTGTGACCCACAATATTCCCTCACTGGCCAATGAATGGATATTACTTACAATAGGGGCCTGCACATGCAGGAAGGCCAGCTACCTAAATCTCACTGCTTAATTACAAAAATGAAGTCTCACTGACTTATAAAATGGATTATGCAAATCCAATATAATATATTGCTTTAGTTCAGCATCTGCTATGCCAGGTTCAATACCGGTTTAAGCTCATACAATAACCATACACCTTACTCCAATATCTGCCTTAATATTTGCATATTACTTCTGCAATAATCTAACCATGTCTGCATCATAAATGATCTACAAGATCTCATACTTATATATGAGTCTTATTACAATACGCCTTGTCGGCTTACAAAAAGATATTACAATTAAATACAAAATGCAATATTCAAAATCATGTCAGTTGGGGTGTCGGTAATCATCTTTGTCACTGTCAGTAAACTATCTGTCAATGCTGGTGCCATAGGATTGCAAGGTTGCCATCAATGACAATACCTTCAATCACCTATAATTTCTCATTGGAGTGTGAAATGCCAACAACAAACATGTCGATGATGAGGCTGAACAAGTTGTGAGATATTTGAATGGATTGAGGATGTCTATACAAGATGAACTTAGTTTGATCAAGTTGCAGAGTGTTAAAGAAGCTTACCAATATGCCCTAAAAGTAGAAGATAAGTTGAACAAAAGGCATGAGCAGAGACAGAGAGGTTGAGGTGGAAGGTTATTCGAAGGAATACTTCAATGAGGAAGAGGGTATTTCGGAGGAAGGGGAACTTTAATAGTTTAGAATAATGACAAGGAAGTAAGCAAAGAAGGTAATTCATACCAGAAGGATGACATAAATTTATACCAAAGAAGAGAACTTGATGGCTACTTGAATGAAAATTTTGGAAAAGATGATAGAAGATAAGATAAGAGAGTGTTTAGAGGTACTTTCTTTAAGTGTGGAGGAGAAGGACATCATTCTTTTGAATGTAAGAAGATAAAAAAAACTAGGAGAACAACATTGGTAGAAGAAATTCCTACTAGATCAGCTAACAAACTAGAAGATGGAAAACTGTTGATGATGAGGAGAGCTTTGTGTCATACCGGAGAAGATGAAGAACCCTTGCAGAGGAGAAATTTGTTCAAGACTAGATGTAAGGTATCTAATAAGTTCTATAAAGTAGTTATTGATAATGGTAGTTTAGATAATTTTGTTTCATAAGAGATGGTGAACAAATTGAAGTTGGAAAGACTAAAACACCCTAATCCTTATCAAATAGCAAGGATTCAAGATGATCATAAGTTGTTAGTAAGTAAGAAATGCTAGGTGAAATTGAAAATTAGAAATTATCATGTTGAAGTTTTGTGTGATATTATTGTTAGTCCCAACTGGTGCTGAGAGGGGAGGGGTGAATCAACACTATACTGGTTATACAAGATTAATCCTTAATCAAAGTTTCTATTCAAACTTAATACTTATTAGTATAAGGAACATTAATAAGAAACATGCATGAATAAAAATAAACACACATGACTGCCAAGATTTATCACGTGGAAACCCAAATGGGAGAAAACCATGGTGTGAGTAAAAACTCACACAATCTGCACTCCTTTGGAGTATGCCCGATGAGGAGCCATCCCTGTTAGGAGATTACAAAGACATTGTTAGGTGTCACTCGGTTAAGGGATTTTATTTAAGGCCTATTATAACCTTTACCTTGTTAGAGGTAGCCTTGTCAAAGCACTTAGGATCATCGATTAAGATGTCACCCGGTTAAGGGATTTTACAAAGATACTTGTTAAAGTCCACCCAGTTAAGGGATTTTACCATTGTAGTTATTAGAAAACAACAAAGAGAATGGTCTACTATAATAGCTACTCTTAGCTTAATCAAATCCAAATGAAGCTCTTTGATTTGAACACTGGTTACACTTGCTCTGCACTCTACTAGTGCTCGGCATTACACTTGCTCTGTACTCTACTCGTTCTTTGTATTATTTGTCTACTCATCACACTATCTAAGCTCTGCACACTCTCTTTACCACTATGTTATTCACTAAGAAGTTCTACCCTCTTCTCACCTTGCTGGATCGCCTCTCTTCAAAATTGCACTTTGCAATTTTTACGATCAAACTAATTGGTTATTGTCAAAAACCTTTATACAAAACTTAGTAGATTTGAAATTCAAATCTTTTCGCACTTTCTCTATGTGCTCTCCATCATTCTCACTGGCAAATCATCCTTATCTTCCACCGCACCAACCTCTGGGTCGTGTTCTATCTTTTTAATGCAAACTGGAAAATCCATACAAATCTCACCTTAACTAGTTGTTAACTATTGTAGACTTCACTAGCCATTTGTTTGATGATATCTCGCCATGACTGACTCAACTTTTTTCATTGCATCCAGCTTACCATTCACTGCTCTGAGATTCTCGGTGAATATCATTCTTCAACATATATCACCGGTTCACCAGTGTAACTCTTCATCTTTTTCCACCAATCACTGATCATCAATCAGACTGATCACCTAATTGTCTAGAGTGTTCCGATCATGCATAAGACTACTAAACTACAATTTGAGTCACCTCTTGTGACCACATCATCATTTCATCTGTCAGTTTTAAGAAACTGATCTCAACACCTATCTAGTGCTTGATTGACCGGTCACCTACTCTGTCAATTAGTCTTCTACCAACACATTAATTAAGTGTGTCAATAATGAATATTTGTGAAGCACTGAATCCTCCATACTGTTTGTAGCCATGAGTAAACCATTGGGATTTACCACATCACCTTTCCTATGATCTTGTCCTTACTCACCGGTAAGTGTTAGTCATCAATGATAATACTAACTGATGAACCAGTTGTGCCAACACCATCAGTTGTGCCAACAATCTCCCCCTTTGGCATTGATGGCAACACTTCAAGCTATTCTTTCAGCAACCAATCACTTCTATTTGATCTTGAGTAAAGATCTTGTTAGGAATCCCACAGATACTAAGAGGGGGGGGTGAATCAGTATCTAACCAGTGTTTAGAATTTCTTAACTTAAAACATGTGATACATAATATAACAGTGTACTAGTATGCAAGAAATAATGCAATAAATAGAATCAAGAACATCGATATGAAAAGCACACCATAACACAAGGTTTTAATGAGGAAACCCGGTGTGTGAAAAACCTTGATGGGATTTGTGACCCACAATATTCACTCACTGGCCAATAAGAGAATATTACTTATAATAGGGGCTTGCACATGTAGGAAGGCCAACTGCCTAGAGCTCACTGCTCAATAGGAAGTCTCACTAACTTACAATGAGGATTATACAAATCCAATATCTTGTACTACTTTACAATAGCATCTTCAATGCCTGATCTAGTACTGGTTGCTACTCTATTGCTTACATAAACCCCTTAACCTATATTTTGCATAATAGGTCTGCCTAATATTTTCCCTTAATGCTTACATCTCCTATATCAAATGTCTATAATGATCTCTTTTATATATAAGAGTCATTTTACAATTTGCCAAGTCAGCTTACAAATTTTTTCAATAATAAACAAAATATAGTATAACAAAATCCTGTCAGCCTCTGTGCCGGTATACTTCCTTTCTTCTGTGCCAGTGCCAGTGTCTTGAGTGCCGGTGTAGAGTGTCATCTGCTGATGCCGATATAATGCCTTTGTTGGTGCCATAGGATTGCAAGGTTGCCATCAATGAAAAAACCTTCAATCACATACAATGTCTCATTGCAGTGTGCATATGCCAACAATCTCCCCCTTTGGCATTGATGGCAAAACTCATGAGAAATTTCAAAAGATGTATCCAAAAATGTGAAGTCCAAAAATGTTACCAAAAATGTGTGAGATCCCCCTGAGCATATGATTCCTATGATTTGAATTTTCTCATCCCACTACTCCCCTTTTGGCATCAATGACAAAGGTTGTCAAGATGTCAGTAGAGTTTGTAGTTTCAACCTTGTAACTGGGTGGTTACAATTTGAAAAAGATCTCCCAAAATCAAGTTTATACTATCCATAAGCTTTTTGCTATCCTTTATTGTTGTCTCTGTTCTCTTCATTGTACTGGTGAGATGTTGCAAATGTTCTGTCAGTATTTTCTTTCCCTATATTAGTGCCTTAGATACTTCCTTATGTAGTGATGCTAGATAGTCCAATATTGGACTTAGTTTTGATCTCAAATGCTTTGCCTTATTCACTATTCTTTCTTTCTCTCTTTCCAATTTATGTAATTCTTCTTCAAAATTTGTTATCTTCTCCTCAAAAACTGATAGTGTATTAGGCGAGTTAACAAAATTATCTGCAAGTTTATTGATCTCATCATGTACCTTGCTCATCTTCTTGTCTATATCTATAGTCAAAAAGTTTGTTTTATAGGTATCTTTGTATAGATTTTTGTACTCTTTCAATAAATTACATAATTCTGGTAGTAGTCTGTCAAAATCTCTGTTACACTTCTTTATTTGCTCATCAAAGAATTTCTATTTTTCAACTTCTACTTTATCCTTCAATGACTCTTCCTTTATTTTCTCAATGTTTTCTATGATATATTTACACAGTGTATCATGTTGTCCTAAAGAATCTTTATTGTCTATATTACAATTAGGAGCAATTATCTTTAAAATTGGTATGGTATCATCAATTGCCTTGTAAGCTTGTGAGCTGTAGTTGGTTATCTTCTTGATTGAATCTAATTGTACCTCAGTCATATTAGTTGATTTGTAGCTTGATGATGAACCAACAATCTGAGTACCGGTGGAAGTAACCAAGCTTTTATTGACCTCTGGTAGGTCTGTTTGTGTCTACATTTCTTTAAGCAATGGTTTTTCTACTTCACTAGTTGCCGGTGGTACTGTTTCTTTATGTACCTGTACCTGTTCTTGTTGTTGTTGTTCCTATTCTGGAGCCTTTAGCTCTATTTGTTTCTCTGTTTGTTGCATTGTCTCAATCTGAGTCTCTACCTTTTTCTCTTTATCTTCTGTCAATTTCTCCTATGTGTTATCAGTTTCCTTAGCTACCAGAGGCTCTCTAGCCACATCAGTCTTATCAGCTGTATCTTTGTCTACCACAATGTTGATCTTTTGAGTATCAACATCCATAGTATATAAGACTTCAGGATTATGATTATCATCCTTTACATCCATACTCTCAGCTGTCGGTTGATCTTCTGTAGTTGTTATTTTTACCGGTGGAGTAATTAAAGGAGGTGGGGGTAAGTTGTCTCTAACCTTGATACTAGGTGGTCCACAAATTTTACCTTTACCCTTGTCTCTATCTTTATGATAAAATTTTATTGGTTTGGGGTTCCTGTACTCTTCTTGTTTTTCTTTCTCAACTAGGAACATATCCCATCCATTTTATGTCTCCTTGGTCACCTCATTAACTCTTCCAACCATTAAAGTAACATGCCAGTGAGTAGTAGAAAATACTGTCTGGTTGGCTTGAGAAATTAGGTCATCAATTTCGTTGGGTGAGTTTACCGGATATACAACAAGTAGCTTTTCAATCTTTATATTCTTGTCCATTTCTATTATTGCTTGTCTTCTTGCTTCTAGTCTTTTAAATAGTTCATCTAGAATTTCATTGACTACTTCCATCAAAAACTTCTTATACATATCCATATGCAATATAACACTATTTTCAACTTGTTCTTTTTCATCAGCTATTAAGGTGTCATATATTTTCTCTATGTTCTTCAATTTACCTTTCTCTATAATTTCATTTAGCAGTATATCAAGAGGGGCCAAGTCTTTGTTTGTCCTCTTCTTCTTTTTGGTTGTCAGTTTCTTCTTCTTTGGTGTAGCCTTTCTTACTAGAGATCTCACTACTTGTTGTTTCTGTCTTGTCCTTCTGGGTGAGGGTGTGGTTTCCAGTGAGGGATCTCTTTTTCTTACAACTCTTTTGAAAGTTGCAGGCATGTCACTCTTTGAAGAAGTACCTACTGGTGATAGGTGAGTTTCAGGTTGTGGAGCTGCTAACTCATCCTCTGTTATACCGGTTTTCTTCAACACATCTTCTTTGATGGATTTTTCTTGTCTGGAACCTTTCCTTAGAACTGCCTCAGCCTTTTTCACTCTTTTCTTTAATTGTATTTGGCTTTCAATAGTTTCTGCACTACCAAATATTTCTTCCTTAGGTTCTCTAGGGGCTTCCAGAAATGCTTTAGCATATGTTTCAATTATATGATTATCTGTTTCATAGCCCATCTCGGTTACCCAAACTGTCCTAGGGATGCTTCTTCCATCTAGATTTCATCTTTCTTGTTTACAAAGCATATTTAATCTTTGTATTTGTCGACAATCTTTTGTGATAACCTGATTCTTTTCTTCATTTTGGCATTTAATGCTTGAAAGAAGTCATGAATATTGTTTTCCTTATCTTCTCCCATGTTATTGAATAGTTATGTTAACTATTTGCCTACCGGTATATCATATCCAATTTATTTGTAGCCTATACTGGGAACCTATTTTGTTATATGTAGCATCATACATACTAACAGATTTCCAAACCTAAAATTTCCTTTCTTGTCCTTCTTAATCTTTCCAAGGTTGTCAATTAATTCATCCTTTAACCACTCACATATATCAATCTTTGCATTATCTGTGACCATATCATAAGCACTCTTAATTCATAAACTTGAAACCAAATTGGGTCTATTTGCATGAGTAGCTTTATACCCTAATATCATGCTGATAAATCTCACATTAATGTCTGTTACATCATTAACTCTTAGGGACCTCTTGTTGAATGTTGCACTAGTTAGGTTTGTAACTAGGTCATTGGATACCTTCTTGGTTTTATCTAGCCTTTTACTGATGATTGGTAACCCTGTGACAGCTTTCACAACTTCCTTAGTGATTTTGTGGACTGCATCTAACCAGAAAAATTCACCATGTACCCTGCTTAAGACTATCCTAATCACATCCTTGGGGAGTTCAAGAATGCTAAGGATCTCTGTAAATCATAGGGTCTCAATGATCTTGTGTTCATCTTTTACATTGCTAGTTTTATCACATATCATAGTTTTAAACATGGTTTTTATCTCTTCATCTCCTAGTTCCTCAATGTTGCAGTGGATGTACATTCTAGGGTCTTTAGCATAAACAACTCCCTTAGGAATTTGAGAAAAAGCACCTAAGGTATCATCTTTCTTTGCTACCTCAGGAACTAACTGAAATATGGGCCTAGGTCTTTTTATCACTTCAACAATAGTAGGGTTTGCTATATATTCAATTGCAGAGGTGGATGCCATGATTAAATACCTTTTACTACCTTTAGGATGGATGATTGCTTGGAGTGTTCTTGCTTCTTGCTCGCAATGCCTCAGCTCGGAATCTTTGCTCTCTTCATAGGTTTGAAATCTCGGTGAAATGAAATGGAGCCAAAACCTTGATTTTTTAGTGTCTTTTTGCCATCTACCACATTAATTTCATGTCGGTTAAGTATTCACTTAACATTGTTTGTCGGTAATAAGTAATTTCCAACTTCTTATCTCTAACAAAGGGAATAATAGCACATGTGTCAATAGATTGCCAAACCCTCAAAGAAACTTTCTTCAATTAGATGAAGAACTTCCTACTAGTGGAGCACTGCTATGTCCTTCCAATGAAGCATCACTTTGTCCTGCCAGTGAAGCATTGGTTTGTTCTACCGGTGGAGGAGTATTCCCAATATTTAGATTAGCTTTTCTAATCCATTGTTTTGAGAATTCTTGCTTAACCTCTTCAACTTTTTCTTTACCTTTCAAGATAGAACTTTTGTTGTCTACTGGTGCTCCTTTACTTCTATAGAATTTAGCAATATGCCCAATCTTGTTACATGCATAACAAGTTACATTATTCTTCTGAATAGCTTTCCCATAACCTATGCTGGTTTGTGTTCTGCATTGATTAGATAAATGTCCAAATCTTCCACAAACATAACATCTCATGTTTATCCTGAAGTTTTCAGAGTTGTGACCTACTTTGTTGCATTTAGAACATTGACTGGTGGGTGTGTTGATATTCTGATAATTTCTAGATCTACATTCATTTTCTCTATGACCATACTTATTACAGTTAAAGCATTTTCCATTGTATTTATAAGCATTAGGTTGTCTTACCGGTTTGCTGTGATCCTGAGTATTTGCAGTACTGGAGCTTTCACCAACTTCAAAGCCAATTCCAGAAGTGTCACCTTTAGGTTTTTGATTCTTCAACAAGGTGCCAAGTTCCTCTGAGCTTTTCTTGAATTTTTCTTTATGTTGATTTGCAGTTTCTAGTTCTCTTTCTAAGACTTCTTTTTGTCTCATCAGTTCATTTGAGTCATTCTGAGTATGCATTAGATCTGTCTTCAACATGTCATTTTCATAGCTAAGTCTTGTGTTCTCATTTGCTGCATCACTTAGTCTTCTGGTCAATTCTTCTTCATTCTTCTTCCTATCCTCAATCTCTTTACAAAATCTCATAGTCATATCCTGCATCCCATTCTTTGTTGTCATGTTCTCTTGTTTCAACTTGCTTATCATATCATTAAGTGATTCCTTTTCATCATTCTCATTTTGCAATTTTTCACAAAGTTCTCTTCTCTTATTTCTTGCAACAGTAAAATTTTCTTGAAGTGCCTAAATGATATCTTGAGCTGCCCTTAAATCATCTTCTAGTTTGATAGTTTTCAATTTCTCTGCATCATAGTCTGAAAGAGCTCCTTCCAGTTACTTCATCAGATTTTGCATCTTTACCAGTGTCAAGATCTTCCTCAAGCTATTAGGCTTTTGGAAATAGAGGACCAAGCTCTGATACCAATTGTTAGGAATCCCATAGATACTGAGAGGGGGGGGGTGAATCAGTATCTAACCGGTGTTTAGAATTTCTTAACTTAAAACATGCAGAACATAATATAACAGTGCACCGGTATGCAAGAAATAGTGCAATAAACAAAATTAAGAACATCCACATGAAAATCACACCATAACACAATGTTTTAATGAGGAAACCCAGTGTGGGAAAAACCTCGGTGGGATTTGTGACCCACAATATTCACTCACTAGCCAATAAGAGAATATTACTTACAATAGGGGCTTGCACATGTAGGAAGGCTAACTGCCTAGAGCTCACTACTCAATGGGAAGTCTCACTGACTTACAATGAGGATTATACAAATCCAATATCTTGTACTGCTTTACAATAGAATCTTCAATGCCTGATCTAGTACCGGTTGCTGCTTTGCTACTTACATAAACCCCTTAACCTATATTTCGCATAATAGGCCTGCCTAATATTTTTCCTTAATGCTTACATCTCCTATATCAAATGTCTACAATGATCTCTTTTATATATAAGAGTCATTTTACAATTTTCCAAGTCGGCTTACAAAGTTTTTCAATAATAAACAAAATATAATATAACAAAATCCTATCAACCTTTGTGCTGGTATACTTCCTTTCTTCTGTGCCGGTGCCGGTGTCCTAAGTGCCGGTGTAGAGTGTGATCTGCTGATGCCAGTATAATGCCTTTGCCGGTGCCATAGGATTGCAAGGTTGCCATCAATGACAAAACCTTCAATCACATACAATGTCTCAATGGAGTGTGCATATGCCAACAGATCTTACTCCCCCTTTCACTGGATTTTATTCATGTCACATCTGACTTCATCTCCCTTCATGTTCCATCTAACTGCACTCTCCCTTTGACAACAATGCCAAAGGTGTAGTCTAGACATCCTATTTCACATACTTCAATGACTGCTCCCCCTAATAGGAGTAGTCCATAATTATCAATCCATATACATAGATTTTTTAGGAAAATCATACCGGATTGATGTTGTTCCAATCTTCACTCACCTTAGATCATGTAGGGGAACTATTCCTAGCTTACCTCTGAGATACTCAAAAGTATCCTTAGGTAGTGGCTTGGTGAATATGTCTACAACCTATTCCTTGGTTGGCACATATTCCAGTCTAACTTCTTTGTCTTGTACCCATTCCCTAAGATAATGATATAAAAATATGCTTGGTTTTAGAGTGCATTACAGGGTTTATTGATATTGTAAAGTGGAAAATTGGATCCTAGTGACTCCTGACTTAGGAGAGAGAAAGGAAGCCACTAGGATGATTTTCACTTGGGAGGATATTTACATTCAAAAGAGGGGCTTGAATCTGCTAGATCCAAATCCAAAGGGAACAAGGATGTGAATTATGAGTGGATTGAAAGTGGTTGAAGTGTATACCTTGTAGATCTGCAACTTGTTGATGATGATTTATTTGCTTCTTGAATGTAACCAAAAATGTTGTATGAAATGGCATGTAACATGACAAAAACCTAACACACACACATGCTTGCAAGTGAATATTGTAATGGTGCTTCAAGGGATGAATGAAGAAGACTTGAATGCTTGAATGCTTGATGATGACCTTGAAATCCTGTATCTTCTCCTTATGCTCTTTATCTATCTTTTTGTTGTCCATCTGTCATATGTCCATGAATGAGGGTATTGAATTCCTTTTTATACATGCCTCAAGGATTAACTTTCAACCACTGAAGGCTGACAAAGAGGAATTGCAAACCCCAAAGACAAATTGGGCATAGGAGATCAAAGAGACCTAACATAGGGCCACCCTAAGAGGTGGGGATATGGGTGACATGCCCTATCCTAGGGGGACACAGGCACCACACCCTTGTACTGCCTTATTTTGGGGCCCAGACAGGGTCTAAAGCAGACACAAGACATAAAGGAGGAAGAGAGAAGGGTTGGAAATGCAAAAATAGGTCCTGATTAGGGAAGAAGATGCCATCGCCAAGGTGAGGACCCAAAATATGGTTAAAATTACATGGGTCACAATTTTATGACACTACATTTGGCACCCACTTTAGTGGGAGTATGGCTTATGCCACTACTGCCGATAAAGTAGAAGAAAATAGGGAGACGTGTTGGCATTATGGATGAATTTATTATGTGTTGCGTTGATGTTTTATCATTCATGTCAATGCTAGCTGTTATGATTGGTTATTGACAGATAGGTTTTGGTTACCGGTAGAAGATCTAGTGTTACCGACAGAAGAGACTATCTGTTGGACACTTTCAGCATGATTGGATCAATGGAGTATGTTTGATTTCATGTGTCACGTGTTCCTTGACCATGTTTTGGTTAGTTGGTATTGACTTGGTAATCAGATGCTATCATACACTATTACTAGCATTGGTTTAAGGCTCTACTGACAGAGCTTTCACTAAGGAATCTTGACAGGATGCATAAGTGGTGTTGGTGCAACTTCTAGATGGATTTCAGGATGCTGAAGATGTTGTTTGATCGTGCTTCAACTGCTTGAAGACATTGCTTTGGCATGGTGGACCCAGAATAGGTCCAATACCTATCTAGGCTATGAACCAGTATCATGATAATGTGTTCTCTACATGTTACCAAGATGTTTTAAGATGTTCTATGGATTTGTTATTATTGTTTTGGTCTTAAGAAGACATGGCATATCATTGTAATATGGATTTATGTAAGAATATTATTTTAATATCTTTTAGGTGGCTGACCTAATTGGTTTAGGCCTTAGGGTTTGTATAAATTGATGTCAGATCTCATTGTAGATCAAGGCGTATGGGAATGGAATAAGAGTTCATGGTTGTGGAATGTTATATCATATGCAAAGGAGATTTGGTCGATCATAGGTGATCAAATTGGGATTAAGGAAGAGGTCAAAGGCCTCCGGTATTGAGCTTAACCGAGACTATAATTAGGCATGGTAGATGCTATCTCTGGTAGTTCATTATTCTAGATTGTTGTCCATATATCTTGAGGTGGTTTTAACCTCTGTAGTCAGTGAGACTCTTTTTTAATGAGCAAGATAGTCTAGGTAGTGTGCCTTCCTGCATGTGCAAGCCCCTCATTATAACACATAATTTCTGAAGAAGTATCATTTGACTATGGGTAGGCTTCCCACCATAGTTTTTCCCTTTCCAGTTTTTCCATGTACAAATCATGGTGTTATGTGGTATGGTTGCTTTGCATTAATTATCTATTTAATTGTTAAGTTGTATTTGTTAGATGTAATGATAGTCTCAAAGACATTGAGAGTGGGGGGGGGGGGTGGATCAGTGTCTAATCGGTTAATGTAATGTTTGAACTTATTTATAACTTTGCTAATGTACCGATAAACAAGTAATAATGTAGCAAAGAGAAAAAATAGAGACAACATAAATGCACACCATAACACAAGATATTTTGGTGAGGAAACCTGGTAAGGGAAAAACCTCAATGGGATTTGTGACCCACAATATTTACTCACTGGCCAATATGAATAAATATTACTTATAATAGGGGCCTGTACATGTAGGAAGGCCAACAGCCTAGAGCTCACTGCTCAATGAAAGTCTCACTGACTACAAAATAGAGAATTAAATCCAAGACAATGTAGTACTCAAAATAGCATCTACAATGCTTGATTCAATATCGATTTAAGCTCAGTTAGAAACCTTAACCAAAAACCTTGTCGGTGAATGATATTCGCTCACATAACCTATCTTCTATGATCTATTACATAATCACCTTTCTTCTAATCTATATATTTTCTCATATCAAAATGACCTATAAGATCTCATACATATATGAGTCTGTACAATACATCATGTTGGATTATAGATAATTAATTAGAGTACATTACAACTCATATAAACAAATCTTGTCTTATGTTGGCCTGAGTGTCGGTATGCTTTATTGCCGATGTAAACTAGATGCTGATGAATGAACTTGTTGTGTCTGTCGGTGCCGGTAGATGATGTTTGTGTTGCCGGTGAACCTATAGAATCCTGTTACCGGTTGGTTTCCATCAATGATAACATCAACCATTCTCATTAGAGTGTAGAATGTCAACAATCTCCCCCTTTGGCATTGATGGCAACACTCATGAAAAAAGTCCAAAAACTGTTGTCCAAAAATGAAGTCAAAAACTGATCCCTAAAAAAAAAGTGTGCTCCCCTTGAGCAAGTGATTTATTTTGTGCATTTTTCTCCATACTACTCCCCCTTTGGTATCAATGAAAAAAGATGTCAAAAAGAGTCAAAGAGTACCAAATTGTACCTCATATCTTGTAACTGGTTGTGTACAATTTGAAAGATATCCACCAAAATTAGGTTTAGGCTCTGCATGAATTTATTACTATCTGAAATAATGGTTTTAGTCTACTGGATCATGTCAGTCAGATAATGCATCTATTGCTCTGGTGATCAGTCTCCTTAAATTGTTGCTTTAGATAGCTCAACCTGTTGAGTTGTAAGGTTTCCCAATCTTGGACCAAGTTTTTTTTTTAGCTACTGGGCCTTCAACCTTATCCTTTCTTTTTCTTGCTCCAATTTCTCCATCTTTTCTTCAAAAACTACCACTTTTTGTTAAGAAACTGAGGTAAGTTCTGAAGAACCTATCATATTATCTGCGATGTTATCTATCTCATTTTTTGTTTTCTTAATCTCCTCATCAATGTCTCCAGTTAGGTGGTGAGGCTTGTAGGCTTCCTTATATAAATTTTTGTATTATAAAATTGTGGAATTAAGTACCAATAATAAGGAATCAATATGCTTAGTATAGTCCTTGATAGTTTTGTGAAAGAATTCACCTTTTTATTTATTTACCCTTTCCTTAATGGTTTCTTCATTGATCTTATCTACAATTAGAACATTTGAAGCAATAAATTTTGAGAATGCATCCAATTTACCCAAAGAACCATCAATATGATCTAACTTACATGTTGGTGCAATCATTTTCAAAATTGGCAATGTATCATCAATGGCCTTGTATTCTAAGGTGTTGCAATTGGTGATCCTCTTAATTGAATCCAAAAGAACATCTATTACATTTGTAGGTCTAAAATCTATAGTGGATGTGCTCAGTTCTGCAATAACTTTCTTTTCCACAAATACTTGACCAATTACCTTAACAATTTCTCCCTTGTTTTTATCATTTATTACCTCTTTATTTATAGTTGCCGCTAGTTTCTCACTCTGTGTATGTACCTCTGCTTCTGTTGGTTTCTTAGTGTTAGGCTTCTTAGCTTCTGTCGGTATTCCAATGTTTTGAGAGTCAGTAGTGTTAACTGGTGACTCAGAGATCTCAATGTTTGTAGCATTAGTTGTCTTAACCTCTACAACCTCTTTATCCATAGCAATATTAACATCCTGTGTATCTACATTCATAGTAAAGAGAATTTTAGAATCCAGATTAGTATCATCATGTGTTATTTCTTCAGCCTTCTTATCCAGTTGACTGTCTGTATGTACTGGTGTCCCTAAAGTTATTGGTGAGGTGTCCTATGCTAGTGGAGAAAGGTTATCTATGACCTTTATAATAGGTACACCACCAATTTTACTTTTACCTTTATCCTTTTGATATACCTTTGTAAAAGACATCCATTTTTTGTTTATCCCTTCTTTCTTTTATTTTTGAACAAAAAATATGTCCCACTTGTTAGCAATTTCATCTACTATTTCTTTCACTCTCCCAGCCATTAGGCTGACCTATCGGTGACTACTCATAAAAACTGACCAATTGGCTTCAGCAATCAGTGCATCAATCTCCTCCCTGAATTAACATGGTGAACAGCCAACAATGCTTCAACCTTTAACTTTTTATCCAATTCCATCATTGACATTCTTTTAGCCTCTAACCTCAAATATAAGTCATTTGGCAGATCATCTACAACCTCAATCAAAGATTTCTTGTATATGTCAAGATGCAAAATGATGCTTTCCTCTATTGTCTCCTTGTCAGAATCCTTGAAAGAATGATAAAGTTTATTCACATTACAAAGATTACCTTCTTGTGTTATTTCATTGATCAATTCCCCCAGTGTAAGGGTATCTAGTGCCTTGGGTTGTTGTTTCTTCTTTGGAGTTAATTTCTTCTTGGGCTCTCTCACAACCTGCTGCTTCTTCCTTAATGTTCTTGTCCTTTTAGGAGAAGGAGAAGGTACTGGTGAAGGTTTCCTCTTCTTCCTTTCAACTCTTTTGAACTCTGCTGCCTTACCACTATCTATATCAAAAGAAGTGACAACCGGTGAAGCATGAGCTATTGGTTCCAGTCCTTCCAATTCACTAGCAGAAATACCACTTAAGTTCGTCACATTTTTCTTAACTTTTTAGCCATTTTGGATGCATCTCTGATAAATTTTTCTCTTCTTTTTCTTTGCTTTTGCATCAAAACAACACTCTTAATAGCATCAGAACTGCTAAAGATTTCTTCAGAAGGTTCCCTTGGTGCATCAAGAAGTGTCTTAGCATAAGCCTCAAGAATATTCAGATCAACTTCATATCCCATCTCTATTATCCAAATGGTTATAAGAGTAGCAACTTCCATCCATGTTTCATCTCTTGTGATTACAAAACATATTTGCTTATCATACTTATTCACAATACTCTACGGTATCCTTTCTCTAGCCTTCATCTTAGTTTGAAAGTTTTTGAAGTAGTCTGCTACAATGTTATCACTGTTAGCACCAATGTCGATAATAGCTTCCATGATTTGTCTACCAATAGGGATGTCATATGCAAAGTCCTTGTGACCAATGCCAGGTATCTCCTTTGTGAAGTAGAGAATTAAACACACAAGTAGATTCCCAAAACAGAATGTTCCCTTCTTGTCACCCTTAATCTTTTTCAAGTTATCTAGCAGTTCATCCTTAAGCCACTCACAGATGTCAATTTTAGCATTTTTATTAACCATTTGATATGCACTATGTATACACAAGCTAGAAACAAAATTTAACCTATTTGCATGAGTAACTCTGTATCCAAATACCATGCTAACATATTTCACATTTGCATCAGTAACATCACTAACCCTAAGAGATCTGTTGTCAAATGTAGCTCCGGTTAGGTCCATAACACCTTTGTTTGGTATCTTCTTCTTTTTGTCGGGCCTAGTACCGGTTGAGGGTAAACTAGTAACTGCCTTGATTGCTTCCTTAATGATTTTAAAAACATAATCTAGCCACATAAACTCCCCATGAACTCTACTCAGTACAAAATGAACTATTTCATCTAGAAATTTAGGAATGTTCAGAATTTCAACAAATCCTAAATCCTCAACAATCTTATGCTTCAGCTTGACTAAACCTTGTTCATCAGTTATAACATCTTTGTGCATGTTTTTCAAATCACCAGACCCTAAATTCTCTATGTTGCAGTGAATATAAATCCTTGGGTCTTTGGAAAAAGCAAGTCCCTTCAGAATCTTATAAAAGGCTTTGATGGAATCATCTTGCTTAGCAATCTCAGGAATGATTTTAAACATGGGTCTAGGGCACTTAATATTTTCTACCATAGTAGGGTTTGCAATAAATTCAGGTGCAGAAGATGAAGATGCCATTTTGAAAGATAAATACCTTTTGACTTGTGAAATCCTTGAATGCCCTAAAAGATCTTTGCTTCTTTGCCTTTAAAATGCCTTTTCTCAATTCATACTCTCTTCGAATGCTTGGATGCTTGGTGGATTATAATGAGGGTTTTCCAGTGTTTTATAACCAAAATGTTCTCCAACAACTGCATTAAATTATTATCAGTTAAGTGAAATCTTAACATATATGCTGGTAAAGGAGAAATATAACTTCTCACCATCAACCGAGGGTAGAATGCATTATTTTCAATTTGTTGTCATACCCCTTAAGGATTATTCCTCAGTTAGATGAAGAATCTCCTACCGGTGGAGGGTTACTCTATTCTACTGGTGCAGAGACAGATTCATCAATTTTTTGATCTCTCTTCTTAATCCATTGTTTTGAAATTCTTGCTTTATTTAGTTTACTTTTTCTTTTCCCTTCTTCTTATATCCTTTATTGTTCTTCGGTATACTCTTGCTTCTACAAAATTTTGCAATATGGCCAATCTTGTTACATGCATAACAAGTTACATTATTCCTTTGAATAGCCTTTCCATATCCTTGACCAGTTTGTATTCTGCATTGATTAGATAAATGTCCAAATCTACCACAAACATAGCATTTCACATTCATTCTACAATTTTCTAAGTTATGACCAACTTTATTGCATTTGGAACATTGACCGGTGGGTGAATTTGTATTCTGATTATTTCTAAATATGCACTGATTTTCTCTATGACCAAATTTGTTGCAAATAAAACATTTCCAATTAAATTTATAAGCATTAGGTTGTCTTACTGGTTTGCTATGATCTTGATTATTTGTAGTCCCAGAACTTTCTCCATGTTCAAATCCGAGTCCAATTGTATCTCCATCAGGTTTCTATCTTTTCAGCATGTCATCAAGTCTTTCTGAACTTTTCTTGAGTTTGTCTTTGTGTTCATTTGTAGTGATCAACTCATTTTCCAGAATGGCAATTTTTCTCCTAAGCTCCTCTTTATCATGTTGCATGTGGATCAGATCTATCTTTAGCATATCATTCTCATTAAAAAGTCTTAGATTTTCATTTGCTTCATCATTGAATCTCCTAGTCAAGTCTTCTTCATTCTTCTTCATGTCTACAATATCCTTACATAGCCTCATGGTTAAATCTTGCATTTCATTCTTCATGTTAGTGTTCTCTTGCCTCAACTTCTTTGCAATGTCCCTAAGAGTTTTCTTTTCATCATCATGTTTTTGCATTTACTCATGAAGTTCCTTCCTCTTGTTTTGTGCTATAACCAGGTTCTACTAAAGTCCTTTAATGAATTCCTGGGCAGTCCTCAGATCATCTTCAAGTTTGATATTCTTCAATTTTTCTACATCAAAATCTTCAAGAACTCCTTCCAATTGTTTTCTTGTTTTCTCAAACTCTCCATCAGTACTGGTTTTAGAATCTTCCTCAAGTTGTTACGGTTTTACAAATAGAGGACCAGGCTCTGATACCAATTGTTATATATAATGATAGTCCCAAAGACACTAAGAGGGGGGGGTGAATCAGTGTCTAACTGGTTAATGGAATATTTGAACTTATTTATAACTTTGCAACCCAAATTAATGTACCGGTAAACAAGTAATAATACAGTAAAGAGAAATAATAGAGACATCATAAATGCACACCATAACACAAGATATTTTTGTGAGGAAACCCGGTAAAGGAAAAACCTTGGTGGGATTTGTGACCCACAATATTTACTCATTGGCCAATATGAATAAATATTACTTACAATAGGGGCCTGCACATGCAGGAAAGCCAACAGCCTAGAGCTCACTGCTCAATGAAAGAGTCTCACTAACTACAAAATGGATAATAAATCCAAGATAATGTACTGATCAAAATAGCATCTGCAATGCTTGATTTAGTGTTGGTTTAAGCTCAGTCAAAAACCTTAACCAAAAACCTTGGTGGTGAATGATATTCACTCACATAACCTATCTTCTATGATCTATTACATAATCACCTTTCTTCTAATTTGTATATTTTCTCATATCAAAATGATGTATAAGATCTCATACATATATGAGTCTTTACAATATATCATGTTGGCTTACAGATAATTAATTACATTACAATGCAATTCATATAAATAAAACTTGTCTTATGTCGGCCTGAGTGCCGGTATGTTCTATTGCCGGTGTAAACTAGATGTCGATGAATGAACTTGTTGTGTCTGCCAGTGCTGGTAGATGATGTCTGTGTTGCCAGTGAACCTGTAGAATCCTTTTACCAGTTGGTTTCCATCAATGACAACATCAACCATTCTCATTAGATTATAGAATGCCAACAATATTGTTTACCGGTATCTATTTATGCTTTATCGGTACTTTATCTTATTTAGGTTATTAAGTGGATTAAATGATAATTTGTTAACAACGGATTCACCCCCCTCATCTTTGTTGTTCACCGGTTATCCTAACAATTGGTATCAGAGATTTTTTCCTCTTTTGTGGAAGCTTAACCACTTGAGGTAGATCCTATGGCAGCTATCACTTCAAATCCACCGACAACTATTTTCAGAAGAGAAATACCTAAGCTTGATGGAATAAATTATGGGATATGGAAAATTTGAATGGAGATTCATCTTAGATGTCTTGAGAAGGATATTTGGGAGATTACTACAAAAGGATACACGCCCTATGATCTGGCATCTGGCAATCCTGCTCCTGTAGACTTGGATAAGAATATTGAAAATGATTGTAGAGCTAGAGAAGCTCTCTTGCATGCACTTTCTGATCAACAGATCATGGGATTGACTGATAAATCATCAGCTAAGGTTATATGGGATAAATTGAAAACTCTGAATGAAGGTGATCCTATTGTCAAAATTCCTAAACTTGATGGTTATCGGGTAAGATATGAAAACTTGAAGATGGAAGATAATGAAAGAATTGTTGTGTTTATGGAAAGAATAAATGAGATTGTTATGGGAATTCAATTTTGCAGACGATTTTTTATTGAAGATGAAATAGAGAGCCCTTCCAATGGCTTACAAGATGAAGGCAACTATAATTAATGTGTTGAGAACAATGGAAAACTCTTTAGTTAATAGAGACATTCTGATTGGGAAATTATCTACTTTTGAGCTTGGATAATTTGGATCTTCTGGAGCTGTAAAGTCTGAACCTACTTTTCATGCATCATCATCATCATCCACTGACAAAATTGATTCAAGAGTTCTATATGCAAAAGAACTGGAAAACATGAGGAAAGAAAATGAATAATTTGAGAAACTTGAAGCCTTATTTGCTAGAAGAGTACTTAAAGGTCCGACAAGAAGTAAGTATGAAGGAAAAGTACCTTTTAAATGTTTTGCATGTAATAAGATTGATCATTTTGCATCTAGATGTCTTGAAAGGAATGCAAGGTTTGAGGAAAGAGTTAAGAAATCATTTAAGCCTAGCCATAACAGATATAGATTGAAGAAAAGTAAACAATGCTACATAGCAGATGAGGAAGGAGTAAGTGATGACTCTAGAGATGAACCGATAGAAGACTCTGCTAGTGGATCCAGCAATAGAAAGGAATGGGTGTTCTATGCTTTAAAGGAAGATGAACCAGAACCAACTATCATGGATGAAGAAAAGTCCCTGGCAGCAAAAGTTGAAGATAAGGATGAATGGGTAATTGATAGTGGATGCTCACATCATATGACTAGAGATAAAGGGAAATTTTTGTCCCTACAAGAATACAATGGCGGTCAAGTCAGATTTGGAGATGACAAAGAATGTATGATCCAAGGTAGAGGTATTATTTCTCTAGATGGTAAGCATAATACTAATAATGTATATTATGTAGATGATTTAAAGAATAATCTTTTGAGTGTTGGTCAATTGGTGGACAAGGGTTTCCAACTTCAGTTTAAAGATAGAAAATTCAAAATCATTAACAAGATTGGTTTGGAGATTGCAACCGGTATTAAGATTGGAGGTAATATCTTTCACTTGAACACTGGTAATAAGACATGTTTGATTTCTCATATTGATGAGAGTTGGTTATGGCATAATAGGTTGTTTCATGTTAATTTTGATTGTATTGTTAAGATCAGTTCAACTAAGGCAATTAAAGATATACCTAAGATTATGAAACCTCATAATCTGGTATGTAAGGAATGACAAATGGGAAAGCAAGTTAGAACTTCTTTTAAGAGAATAAATGATAAATATAATTATGTACTTGATTTGATTCACACTGACTTATGTGGTCCAACAAGGACTAGAAGCTTTCAAGGTGATAGGTATTTCATGCTAATAATTGATGACTATTCTAGAATGATGTGGGTGACTTTTCTTAGGGAGAAGTCTAAAGCTTTTGAGAAATTCAAGATCTTTAAAGCAAAGGTGGAAAAAAAAACTAGATTGAAAATCAAATGTCTGAGATCAAATCAAGGTGGTGAGTTCACTTCTCATGAATTTAATAGTTATTATGAGACAAATGGAATTAGGAGACAATTATCTGCACCCCAGACTCCTCAGCAAAATCAAGTAGTGGAAAGGAAGAATAGAACCATTTTTGATGTAGTAAGAACCATGATGATGGAAGCCAAATTGCCTCACATCTACTAGAGAGAAGCAGTGAGTATAATAGTCTACACATTCAATAGAGTTCACATCAAAGGTGAAACCGGTAAGACCCCTTATGAATTATGGTTTGGAAATACACCTATTGTTAAATATTTCAGAATTTTTGGAATTAAATGTTATATTAAAAGGGATGATTCAATTGGGAAGTTTGATCCTAGATGTGATGAAGGTATATTTCTTGGATATTCAATTCAAAGCAAAGCATATAGATGTTATAACAAAATATTGTAGAAAATTGTGGAGAGTGCTAATATGAAAGTGGATGAGCAATATAGAAATCAATCTATATCATATGACAGAGAACCGATAGTAGAAATGATCATAAGTGAACCGGCAATGCCTCAACCGGTACAAGACACTGAGACAGTTACAATGGTGCAATCAGAAAATTCAACTGTGACTGATGATCAGAACAATGAACCTAAAGATCAGAAGACACCAAGGTATGTAAGGTTAAATCATTCCAAAGATTAAATCATTGGAGATAGGAACAAGGGAGTTATAACAAGAAGAAGATTGGAAATGAAGAGGTATGTCTTATTTCTCAAATTGAACCAGCATCTGTTATTGAAGCTTGTAAAGATAAACATTGGTTAAAGGATACAAAAGATGAATTATATCAGAAAGAGAAGAATGAGACTTGGACTTTAGTTCCCCAACCTAAACATAAGAATGTTATTGGAAATAAATGGGTTTCTAGAAATAAACTAAATGAGGATGGTCAAGTTGTAAGAAACAAGGTTAGATTGGTTTGTAAAGGATAATCTCAAATGGAAGGAATTGATTATGGTGAGACATTTGCACCTATAGCTAGAATTAAAGCTATTAGACTATTTCTTGACTATGCAGCTTATAAGAACTATAAGGTCTATCAAATGGATGTGAAATGTGCATTCTTGAATGGTGAACTTGAGGAAGAGGTATACATTGAGCATCCTAATGGATTTTCAATGACAGTGGTATACATTGAGCAGCCTTTGAGAAATTCAAGATCTTTAAAGCAAAAGTTGAAATAGAAACTAGATTCAAAATCAAATGCCTAAGATCAGATCAAGGCGGTCAGTTCACTTCTCATGAATTGAGCAGTTACTATGAGATAAATGGAATCAAGAGATATGTATTTGCACCTAGGACTTCTCAATAGAATGGAGTAGTGGAAAGAAAGGACAAAACCATTTTGGATGCAACAAGATCTATGATGATATAAGAAAAATTGTCACATATCTACTGGAGAGAAGTAGTAAGTACAACAGTCTACACATTCAATAGAGTTCACATAAAAGGTGAAACAGGTAAGACCCCTTATGAACTATGGTTTGGACATACACCTACTATTAAATATTTTAGAATTTTTGGAAGTAAATGCTATATCAAAAGAGATGATTAAATTGGAAAGTTTGATCCTAGATGTGCTGAAGGGATATTTCTTGGTTATTCAATTCAAATAAAGCATATAGATGTTATAACAAAAGATTGCAGAGAATTGTGGAAAATGCTAATGTGAAAGTGGATTAGCACTACAAAAATCAATCTATATCATATGATAGGGAACCGATAGTGGAGATGGTCGTAACTGAACTGACAATGCCTCAACTAGTACATGAAACTGAGACAATTACACCGGCACAATCAAAAAATTTGATTGTGACTGGTAACTAGTGCAGTGATCTTGAAGTTCAGAAGACACAAAGGTATGTAAGATTAAATCATTTTGAAGATCAAATTATTGGAGATAGGAACAAGGGAGTTATGATAAGAAGAAGACTGGAAAATGAAGAGGTATGTCTTATTTCTCAAGTTGAACTGACAACTATTATTGAAGCTTGTAAGGATAAACATTGGTTAAAGGATATGGAAGATGAATTAGATCAGATAGAGAAGAGTGAAACTTGGACTTTTGTTCCCCAGCCTAAAAATAAGAATATTATTGGAACTAAATGAGTTTGTATGAATAAACTGAATGAGGATGGTCAAGTTGTAAGAAACATGGCTAGATTGGTTTGTAAAGGATATTCTCAAATGGAAGGCATTGATTATGGTGAGACATTTGCACCTATAGCTAGAATTGAAGTTGTTAGACTATTTTTTGCCTATGCAACTTATAAGAACTATATTGTTTATCAAATGGATATTAAATGTGCATTTTTGAATGGTTAACTTGAGGAAGAAGTATGCATTGAGCAACCTGATAGATTTTTACTGATAGATGATAAAGATATGGTTTACAGATTGAAGAAAGCTTTATATGGATTGAAACAAGCTCCTAGAGCTTGGTATGCAAGGTTGGATAAATATCTTTTGAAGCTTGGTTTTACTAAAGGCAGTGTCGATAGTAATTTATATTATAAGATCACTGATAATGATATTTCAATTATTAAAGTATTTGTTGATGATATTATTTTTGGAGGAGAAGATAAATTGTGCATGGAATTTGCTAACAATATACAGAATGAATTTGAAATGTCCATGATTGGTAAAATGAGATTTTTCTTAGGTTTGTAGATTACTCAAACTGACAAAGGCATTTTTATCTGTCAAACTAAGTATCTAAGGGAATTGTTGAAGAAGTTTGGTATGGATAATTCCAAACAGGTAAGTACTCCTATGGTGACAAGTGAGAAATTATCTATCAAGGATACTTCTACACCAGTAAATCCGATAAGGTATAAGTCTATGATTGGTGGTCTACTATACTTGACTCAGACTAGACTAGATATTATGAATGTAGTAAGTATTGTTTCTAGATATCAAAGTAATCCTAAAGAAAATCATGAATGTGTAGTAAAGAGGATATTCTGATATTTGCAAGGAACAACAGAATATGGTTTATGGTACTTTAAAAATGATGATTTCACTTTATGTGCATATACTGACTCAGATTGGGTAGGAGATACCGATGATAGGAAGAGAACCTCTGGCAGAGATTTCTTTCTTGGAAAGAAACTGGTTTCATGGATCAGCAAAAAACATTCATGCATTTCTTTATCTGCTGCAAAAGCTGAGTATGTTGTAGCAACAACTAATTGCACTCAAGTCTTGTGGATGAAGTAAATGTTGAAGGATATAAGGGTAAATTGTAGTGAACTAGTAGTTATCTACTATGATAACTCTGCAACTATTAACATGTCTAAGAATCCAATATTTCACTCTAAGACTAAGCATATATCAATAAAGTATAACTTTATAAAGGACAAGGTAGAAGGAGAGGAAGTCAAATTGGTTTATGTCAACACTAAAGAACAGATTGTAGATATATTCACTAAACTATTGTCTAAGGAATTATTTGAGTATTTGAGAGATAGTTTAGGGGTCTCTGCCCCTCCCGCAGAGACTTGAGTGATGCATTTTGTCATTAGTACAACATGCATTATCAGAGATATTATTCATTCCGACACTGATGAGTGGTGCTACTACTCAGGGGGAGTAGTCGGCTTTGAGATACAGAGGTTTATATTCTTGCTTTGATATTTTTTTCATATTTATGGCATTGATGTCAAAGGGGAAGTGATAGTGATGTGAAAAATAAATTTATAGATATCATTCACAGGAGGAGAGTTACTAATATTCAGGAGATTGTTGGTTGTCTTCCACAAGAGGGACACTTGTTTGGTATTTCTTGGTACTTAGATGTTTTTCATATCTCATGTTGCCATCAATGCCAAAGGGGAGATTGTTGGCATTATGGATGAATTGATTATGTGTTGCATTTATGTATTGTCATTGATGCCAACAATAAATGTTATGATTGGTTATCAACAGACAGGTTTTGGTTACCGATACAAGATTTAGTGTTACCGACAGAAGAGTATATATGTTGGACACTTCCAGCATGATTGGATCAATGGAGTATGTTTGATTTCATGTGTCACATGTTCCTTGAGCATGTTTTGGTCAATTGGTATTGACTTGGTATATAGATGCTATCATACACTCTTACTAGCATTGGCTTAAGGCTCTACTAGCAGAGCTTTCACTGAGGAATCTTGACAAGATGCATAAATGGTGTTGGCACAGTGTCTAGATGGATTTCAGGATGCTAAAGATATTCTTTGATCATTCTTCAACTGCTTGAAGATATTTATTTGGTGTCGTGGACCAAGAATAGGTCCAATACCTATCTAGGTTATGGACCAGTATCATGATAACATGTTCTCTACATGTTACCGAGATGTTTTGGGTGTTAGGTCCCAGAGACAACTGAGAGTGGGGGTGAATCGGTTGTCTAATAAATTCAAACCAAAAACAACTTAACCAAACTTAATGCCGATAGACATTTTATCAGTTAATTACAGTACTGGTAAAGATAAATGCATGAAACAGAAAGACAATAACATCCACAACACATAGCACCAATATTTGTACATGGAAACCCTATAAAGGGCAAAACCATGATGGGAAACCTTACCCACAATCAGATGATACTACTGCAGATAGTATGTGTATACAATAGGGGGTCTGTACATGCAGAAAGGCCAAGCACCTAGAGCTCACTTCTCAAACACAAATAGGAGTCACACCTACTACAATTGGATGGATAAATTCAATAATGATGTATTGCTCAAAATAGCATCTTCATATGCTCGATTTAGTACCGGTTCAGTTCTAATATGTCTTCATAAAAACTTCCTTCTACCTTCAAATGATGTCTGCATGTATAGCTCTTCTTATTCTCACATATACCTTATTACAATCCTTTTCGGATTCACCTCTTCTTGTTCTACTTCAATCAAATAAAATGCTACATATATACCGAAGCCTAGGACCAAAATGTATATGTCGGCTTTACAAAAGATATTATAATAAAAACAATTTGCAAGTAAAACAATAACTGATGCAATATCTGATTTAACATGTCGGCTTAATTCATTTACAACAATAATAAATCATCTCCATAGTGTGCCATGCTGATCTGGAATAGATAAGCCTGTCGGTGCTTATCCTGGACCTATTTGCCGGTAACAGTAAATATGCAAACACGAATATACCAATGAACAAATCTCAAAGACAAAGTGTCCAAATGATGTCTTCGACATGACCAAGTGTTTTCCATATCATTCCAAGTGCCAGTGAGCAATATATCCTACCGATGAACAAGATACCGGTGACTGTGCATAAGTCACTTGCTTGCCGGTGAACATTGCCAATTCTCCAAGTGCCAAAGTTGATAAGTGTTGACATCAATGACAAAACCATATCACCATATCCAAAATACCAAAAATCTCTTCCCCTGGCATTGATGGCAACACAAGATGGAAAAACCATCAAAGTGCCAAAACAAAAATGCCAAATACCAAAAACCAACAATCTCCCAAAAGAGATCATATCCAAAATAACATCTCTCTCCAAGGGATAAAGTCTCTCCCCTAGGAGTAACATGTGTTTTTCCATATCAATCTCTCCCCCTTTGACATCAAATGCCAAAGCTATACAAAAACCAAGTTTAAATACAAAATACCAACTTAGTCAGTATACCAACTACTCCCCTTGAGAAGTATCTCTCCTCATCAAAGCCAGAGTAAAAGATTTCTTTGTTTGTTCTGTCGGTTGATGACAAACATCAACTGTCTAAGTCTCTACTAGTGGGGGTATGACCCCAAGATTATCTCTGAGATATTCAAAGGTCTTGTTAGGAAAATACAGTGAAAATATCTGCAATTTGTTCTTTAGTATTCACATAAACCAATTTGACTTCTTTTGCTTGAACATTCTCTTTCAAAAAATTCAATTTGATAGAGACATGTTTAGTTTTAGAATGTAGTACCAGATTCTTAGATATATCAATTGTTGTTGTATTATCACAATAGATAGTTATAGGTTCTTTGCATTTCACCTTTATGTCCTTCAACATTTTCTTAAGCCATAATACTTGTGTACAGTTAGTTGCTGCTACAACATATTCTAATTTAGCTATTGATAAAGATGTGCAACTTTGTTTCTTACTCAACCAAGAAATTAATCTGCTTCCAAGAAAAAATGATCCACTAGTGGTTCTTTTAGTGTCATCTACATCTCCTGCCCAATTTGCATCTATGTATGCACATAATTCAAAGTTTCCATCTCTAGGATACCATAGGCCAAGGTTTGTGGTGCCTTGTAAGTACCAAAAAATTCTTTTTACTGCTTATTCATGATTTTCTTTAGGATTACTCTGAAATATTGAAACAATACATACTACATTCATAATATCAAGTCTTGTTTGTGTCAAATACAATAGACCTCCTATCATAGATTTGTACCTAGTTAGATTAACAGGTGTTGATTCATCCCTTAGTGATAATTTGTCATTTGTAGTCATAGGTGTGCTTACCGGTTTAGATTTTTCCATCCCAAATTTCTTTAGTAACTCCTTCAAGTACTTAGATTGACTCAAGAATATTCCTTTATCAGTTTGTGAAATCTACAATCCTAAAAATAATTTTATCTCTCCAATCATAGACATTTCAACTTCTTGCTGCATTTCAATAGAAAAGTCTTTACATAATCCATCTTCTCCTCCAAAGATTATATCATCAACAAAAAATTGTATAACCAAGATGTCATTATTAGTCACTTTATAGTAAAGTTGTTGTCAGCATTACCTTTAGAAAAACCAATCTTCAAAAGGTATTTATCCAATCTAGCATACCAAGCTCTTGGAGCTTGCTTCAACCCATACAAAGCTTTCCTTAACCTGCAAACTATATCTTTGTTATCTATCAAAGAAAATCCATCAGATTGCTTAATGTAAACTTCTTCTTCAAGATATCCATTCAGAAATACACATTTAATATCCATTTGATATACTTTATAGTTTTTGTGTGCTGCAAAAGCCAAGAATAATCTGACTGCCTCAATTCTAGCTACCGGTGCAAAGGTTTCATTTTAATTAATTCCTTCTTTCTATGAATATCCTTACACACTAGTCTTGCTTTAATTTTGATTACCTTACCATCTTCATTAAGTTTGTTTCTGAATATCCATTTTGTTCCAATTACATTTTTGTCTTTAGGTCGGGGAACTAATGTCCATGCGTTATTCTTTTCAATTTGTTATAATTCTTCTTCCATATCTTTAATCCAGTGTTTATCTTCACATGCCTTATTAATTGATGTTGGTTCAATTTGAGAAATAAGACATGCCTCTTCATTTGCCAATCTTCCTCTTGTTATAACTCCTTGATAATTGTTCCCAATTATCTGATCTTCAGAGTGGTTCAATCTTACATACCGGGGTATCTTTGTTTGCTGATGTTCTTCAGTTATAGTGGAATTTTTAGATGATACCAATGTAACTGGATCTTCATTCTGTATCAGTGTGTTCGATGTAGGTTCATTTGTCAGTATCTCTATTACCAGTTCAGAATCTATATACCTTGAAGTTCCTTTAAACTGTTCATCAATTTTCACATTTGTACTCTCAACAATTTTCCGCAATCTCTTGTTAAAACATCTATATGCCTTGCTCTTAGATGAATAACAAAGAAATTTTCCTTCATCACTTCTAGGATCAAATTTGCCAGTATACTCATTTCTTCTAATATAGCATTTACTTCCAAATATTCTGAAATATTTAAGAGTAGGAGTAATACCAAACCATAGTTCATGAGGGGTCTTACCAATTTCACCTTTGATGTGAACTTTGTTGAATGTGTAGACTATTGTGCTTACTGCCTCTCTCCAATATACATGTGGTATATTTTCTTCTGATAACATACTTCTAGTTGCATCCAAGATAGTTCTATTTTTCCTTTCTACAACTCCATTCTGCTAGGGTATCCGGGGTGCTAATAACTGTCTTCTGATTCCATTTACTTCATAGAATGTATTAAATTCCTTAGATGTAAATTCACCTCCTTGATCTGATCTCAAACATTTGATTTTCTTACCGGTTTCATTCTCTACCATTTCCTTGAATAGCTTGAATTTCCCAAGTGCTTCTGATTTTTCTCTGAGAAAAGTAACCCAACACATTCTAGAATAGTTATCAATGATTAGCATGAAATATCTATCACCTTGTAAGCTTTTAGTTCTAGCTGGACCACATAAATCTGTATGAATTAAGTCAAGAGAATTATTGGATTTTTCTGGAACACTTTTAAAAGATGCTCTAACTTGTTTTCCAAATTGATATTCCTTACATACCAGATTGTGAGGTTTAACAATCTCAGGTAAATCTCTAACTGCTTTAGTTGTACTAATTTTCACAATGCAATCAAAATTTACATGATAGAGTCTCTTATGCCATAGCCAACTTTCATCAATATGTGAAATCAAGCATGTCTTTTCATTGTTATTCAAATGAAAGATATTACCTCTAGTTTGATTACTGGTTGCAATTTCCAAACTAGTTCTGTTCATAATTTTGCATTTCCCATTCTTGAATTGTAACTGAAATCCTTTTTCAACTAAATGACCAACACTCAAAAGTTTATGCTTTAAACCTTCAACATAGTAAACATTGTTAGTATTATCCTTACCATCAAGAGATATAGTGCCTTTACTTTTGATCAAATAAGCTTTATCATCTCCAAATCGTCTAGACCTCCATTATATTCCTGAAAAGTCAAGAATTTACTTTTATCACCAGTCATATGATGTGAACATCCTGAATCAATGATCCATTCATCCTTAACTTCAATTTTAGCTACCAGGGCCTGTTCTACTGGTTGAATAGTAGGTGCTGGTTGATCTTCTATTATTGCAACAAAGACTCATGCATTGTCTACTGGATCCTCATCAGAATCATCAGTGACTCCTTCATCAGCAAGATAACAAGACTTGTCTTTATTCTTCTTAAATTTGTATCTCTGATATTCAGGGTTAGGCTTGTAGGTTCTTCTAGCTTCTTCTTTCAATCTTTCATGTCTATCAGGGCATCTTGAACCCATATGACCAATCTTATTATAGTTAAAACATTTAAAGGGTGCTTTACCTTCATACTTACTTCCAACTGGACCTTTAGGCATTTTCCTTGCAGCTAGTGCTTCAAGTTCTTCAAGTTCTTCATTTTCTCTCCTACTTTCTTCAAGTTCTCTTGCATAAAAGGCTTTCCAATCAGACTTGTCAAATGATGATGTATATGATGTTGATGCCTTAAAAGCTAAATCTATCTTTATAGTAGCAACAAGACCAAATTCCTCAATTTCAAAAGCTAAAATTTTTCCAATTAATGTATCTCTAGTTACTGATGTATTAGGCATTGTTCTTAACTCATTTATAGCAGTAACTTTCATTTTGTATGCTGGTGGAAATCCTCTTAAAACTTTTGAAACAATTTAATCTTCACTTAAGGTTCCACCACAACATTTAATACCCAAAACAATTTCATTTACTCTTTCCATAAAAGCATAAATTCTTTCATCTTCTTCCATTTTCAGATTTTCATACTTGACCCAGAAGCTTTCAAGTTTTGCAATTTTGACTATGGAATCTCCTTCATTCAATGTTTCCAAATGGTCCCAAATAGCTTTAGTAGTAGATCTATCTGATAATCCCATGATTTGTTGATCTAATAATGCACTCAAAAGTGCTTCTCTTGCTTTGTAATCATTTTCTTCATCTTTTCCTAAGGTTGGTGGATTAGGCTGACTGGGAGTAGGAGTAGTATAGCCATTCTTTGTAACTTCCCATATGTCCTTTCCAATGCAATTCGGATGTGTCTCCTTCCTGATCTTTCATATGCCATAGTTGGTTCCATCAAGTTTAGGACTGTCCTTCCTAAAATAGTTAGAAGACATTGGATCTCCCCAAGCTGTTAAGCTTCTGCAAAAAGAGGACTAGGCTCTGATCCCAATTGTTAGGTCTCGGAGACAACTGAGAGGGGGGGGTGAATAAGTTGTCTAATAAATTCAAACCAAAAACAACTTAGCCAAAATTAATGCTGGTAGATAGTTTATCAGTTAATTGCCTTACCAATAAAGATTAATGCATGAACCAAAAAGACAATAACATCCACAACACATAACACCAGTATTTGTAGGTGGAAACCTTGTATGGGGAAAAACCATAGTGTGAAACCTTACCCACAATTAGATGATACTTCTACAGATAATATGTGTATACAATAGGGGGTTTGCACATGTAGAAAGGCCAAGTGCCTAGAGCTCACTGCTCAAACACCAATAGGAGTCACACTGACTACAATTGGATGATTAAATCCAATAATGATGTACTGCTCAAAATAGCATCTTCATATGCTGGATTCAGTACCGGTTCAGTTCTAATATGTCTTCACAAAACCTTCCTTCTACCTTCAAATGATGTCTGCATGTATAGATCTACTTATTCTCGCATACACCTTATTACAATCCTTTTCACATTCACCTCTTCTTGTTTTACTTCAATTAAATAAAATCTTACATATATACCAAAGCCTAGGACCAAAATGTATAGGTTGACTTTACAAAAGATATTACAATAAAAACAATTTACAAGTAAAACAATAACTGATGCAATATCCGATTCAACATGTTGACTTAATGCATTTACAACAATAATAAATCATCTCCATAGCATGTTGTACTAATCTGGAATAGATAAGCTTGTCGGTGCTTATCCTGGACCTATTTGCCGGTAACAACAAATATGCAAACATGAATATACCAATGAACAAATCTCCAAGACAAAGTGTCCAAACGGTGTCTTCGACATAACCAAGTGTTTTCCATGTCATTCCAAGTGCTGGTGAACAATATATCCTGTCGGTGAACAAGATACCGGTGACTGTGCATAAGTCACTTGCTTGCCAGTGAACATTGCCAATTCTCCAAGTGCCAAAGCTAGTAAGTGTTGACATCAATGACAAAACTATATCAACATGTCCAAAATACCAACATCGGGATGTTCTATTGATTTGTTATTGTTGTTCTGGTCTTAAGCCGACATGGTATATCATTGTAATATGGATTTACGTAATGATCTTATTGTAATATCTTTTAGGGGGCCGACCTAATTGGTTTAGGCCTTAGGGTTTGTATAGATTGATGTAAGATCATATTGTAGATCAAGGCGTATGGGAGTGGAATAAGAGTTCATGGTCATGGAATGTTATATCATATGTGAAGGAGATTTGGTTGATCATAGGTCATCAAATTGGGATTAAGGAAGAGGTCAAAGGCCTCTGGTATTGAGCTTAACTGGGATTGTAATCAGGTACGGTAGATGCTATCTCTGGTAGTTCATTATTATGGATTGTTGTCCATATATCTTGAGGTGGTTTTAACCTCTGTAGTCAGTGAAACTCTTTTGTAATAAGTAGTACGCTCTAGGCAGTGTGCCTTCCTGCATGTGTAGGCCCCTCATTGTAACACATACTTTCCACATAAGTATCATATAATTGTGGGTAGGCTTCCCACCGTGGTTTTTCCCTTTCCGGGCTTTCCACGTACAAATCATGGTGTTATGTGGTATGGTTGCTTTGCATTGATTATCTATTTAATTGTTAAGTTGTATTATTTACCGGTATCTATTTCTGCTTTACTGGTACTTAATCTAGTTTAAGGTTATTAAGTGGATTAAATGATATAATATGTTAACAACTGATTCACCCCCCCTCTCACTTATTCACTGGTTATCCTAACAAGATGAAGGTGAGAGATATGGAGAAATCCCACAAGGAGTGTAAGACATCACTAATATTTAGGAGCAAAAATCCCCCAATCTTAGGGTCTTAACTCATGCCAGCATATGCAAGAGCACACAAAACAAAAAGGCACAAGACACACAAAAAAAAGATGAAGCACAAAAAGACACATAACAAGAACAAGACACAAGATGAAAAACTAACTAGTCAAAGAGATCTCAAGCTCAGATGTCTCAACAACTAATCATGACACAAAGGCCAATGCCATCACATAAACATGAGCGATCACATAAAAGAGAAAAAATGACATCATCCATGAACTATCAATAGTAAAAATATGAGTTCATGAGAGGAAGAAAAGAGAGAACATGAATACACACTTTGGTGATCCATGAGAAGAAAGGCAAAGAAGAAAGAAACCACAGATGTCCCATCCCTAAAAATAGGTGATCCATGGAGAGAAGGACATGGAAAATATCACCCCTAGAGCTTGCCTAGGTGATCCATGTAAAGAGAGAGAGAGTGAGAATACCATTAGCCCCACTCAACCTCATGCGCATGTGTGCAAGTGAGGTTCAAAGTACCTCATAGGATTCTATTCCCGAGTATGCTACAACATGTATAGAATGTATAGTACAAGTGTCGAGAAATGTGTGATGTCTCTCTCTTAGAGACTGTGCTCTAGTTCTGAGAATAATCACCCCGCATAAAAGAAAAGTGGCGTCATCTCGATCTAAGAGACCATGCTCTTGTTTTGAGAATGACCCACTGTATAAGATAAAAGTGATGATATCTTTCCCTAATAAGTTTCCCTCTGGTTCCAAGAATGTCCCACTGTTCAATGCATGAGAGAAGTATAGTACAAAGGAGCAGTGTGGGTGCCCCCCCCTTAAGAATTCAACATAGATTAATGTTGATATCTTAAGGAAATTAGAACAAGGATACCTACCTTCATCACAAAGAAGATATCCTCTATGCAACAATGTCATAAATCCAAGTAAGAGAGGGAATACTCTTTAAGAAAGGATAAGATAGTTGAAAAGATATATCTTGTTGTAAGTGTAGAGGTGATCCTTGGAGGAGAAGATATATTAGTTCAAAAGGCATCTACCCCCAAGAAGAGTTGTCTTAGACAAATATAGAATCTTCTAGAACAAGAAAAGGAAAGAACAAGAATTCAATTCTTCCTCCTATTTCTAGGTGAAAGGGATTCTTGATGAGGGATGACTCACTTTTAGCCCCCAAAGGGATGGTTGTATTTATCATAGACGAACATTACCAAGTGTAAAAGAGGTCGTAGTCAAGGATTAACACTTCTTGTATAAGAGAAAATCCTTAAGTCAATAACCAATAATTATAGACAAGGAATGACATAAAGTAATAGAACTCACCCCATCCACTTAATAGGGGAAAGTGGATCCCTAGAGAAAGAGAGAGAGAAAGATCATTCCCCCAAGATAAGGGACAATGAGATGAGTTTACACAATCTACTAGAGAGAGATTAAACATAAGTAGATGTGCAATGAACTTACATGAATGCATGAAAGTAAAGACATTAGTAAATGTTAAATCCATGTCTCAAGAAGTAGTAATATTGAAAAAGAAGAGAGAAAAAGCATCATACATTCCCCAAGGGGGATTAGTCATACAAGCATACCATTGTAAGAAATGATAATTACATATGAATAATGCAGCCCCTAAAGAAAAATGATGCAAGGGAAAGGAGCGAACATCCTTGCCCCCCAAGTGAGTAGAACAAGGAGAAATATTACACATTTTCTGATGGTGATTAGTTTCAAGTAATATACCACCCTAGTGGAACAAATCCTTTCAAGGAAGGGATACATACTTCTCAAGAGATCATTCCCTGCTAAGGGGCATATCATACTTGCGAATAATCGAAACCATAGAAGAGGTAAGATTTCCAAGAGAATGAAGGAAAGAGAAGAAGTGCAGTACTCATTAAAGATTCCCCTCTCTAATCAAAGAGGGAAACCAAAGAACAATTATATTATCACATGAGAATAGCAAGAAAAGAGATCTAATAATGAATAATGCACCAAGATAGAGATAAATGTATAGAAAGAAGAAGAAAAATGGACTTCATGTTGCTGCCCAAAAGTGTGTTAAAGTGAAACAATACCACCACTAATGATAAAGAGACCCAATTAAATGGGCTAATTATGCCATAGGATGAAGAGCAACATGAAGGGAAAAGAAGTGCTAAGGCACGATGTTTTTACCAAGGAATACAAATAGATCTTCTATGAGACAAATATGTGTAAGATCATATTGTAGTTGAACAAATTTCTTAAATGCATAACATTTTCCAATAGAATGTGAATATAAATCATGAAAAATACAATACTCAATACCTTTCACTTGCTTAAGATTTTTTTTTTTATTCTGAGAAGGAAAGGAAATGTTCTTGTCATTTTCAACCTCCAATAGATTCTTGCAGCTAATCTGTCAGGATCGTAAATATCATCTTCCCATGAAGAAGAGGGTTTGTTAGAAGAAGGAGGTTCATTATCCACAATTATAATTTTGCCACTATCTATGCCATCTTGAATAGATTTTTGAAAATCAAGGCAATCATCAGCATTATGGTCATGAGTTTGATGAAATGAACAAAAAGGATGCTTTGAAGAAGAAGCATTCTTGTGGGCTCTCTTGATTTTTTGTTTTTGAAGGTAATCTTTAAATTTTGAAGTCTAAGGAATTAGTCCATAGAAAGAGGGGCACCTCTTCCTAGGACTCTTGTAGTAGTTTGTGTAAGAGGGTTTATATGGACACGAATTCCATGCTCAAATTTCCCAATTCCTTGTCCTTTAAAACCTTGTTTTGTGATTATATGAAAGCCATGACTATAAGAATGTTCCAATTGACTAGATGGAGGAACAAGATCATGAATTTATTTTAAATATGATGTGTAAGGAGGTAAAAAATGATTTGTAGATGAAGGAGGAGTATCATGTGGAATGAGAATCTTTTTGCCTTTATCAAGCTTATCCTTTTTGGAAGATTGGGGAAGAACATATTCATCATCTAAAAGCTCACTTTTAGTGATTTCTATGCGAGGAGAAAGGTCATGAATAAAATGCATGACATCATCCTCTCTACATAGACTTTGATGTTGAAGGTAGGTCCTAGGAGAATAAGGAGGATCTAAATATGTAATAATGTTGATGTTTTCATATTGCCCCCCTTGCTCAAGGGTATGTATAGAAGAAGAAGATGGATCTGTATTACTTTCCAATGCTTTCTCTCTTGTAGAAAGATCATTGGGTAAATCATTAGATCTCATTGCATCCACACAAGATAGCCTAGGAGAGGTACAAAGATTAGGATCTCTAGGTTTAGGATCTACAAAATCTTTAAGGTTATTAACATAGGAAATGCATTTTTTTAACAACATCACCATAATGCAACATAAATGATATATGAAAGCTTTGAGATTTAATTGAAAAGAAAATAATTTGGAAATCCTAATAACACAATATGACCAAGTGCTATGAAGAAAGAGAAGCGACAGGAAATGAAAGAAACTCTTATCTGACACATGATAAATATATGCAAAAATTAATGTAATCACATGTGAAAGAGAAAGTAAATCCAATTTATTAATTGCCATCAAAAGTCTCTTAAGTGAAATATGAATTTGCTGAAAAAGAAGATCTAAAATTAGGACCTTTTTATAAAAATTAATTTTAAGATTTGAAGTTGATGAATTATGAATGTGTTTGACCTTAGAGAGTGTTAAAATTGATAAAGTACGCTAATTTTTTGGATTTAAGCAGAAAAATACAATCAATTCCATCTCCCAAAATTTCAGGAAAAAGCCGAGGACCATGGCGGGAATGCAGACGGTCTGACCAAATTTTTTTGAAATTTTTAGGGATGATAGAGATTATTATTTTAATGTGGAATCCAAAAAAATAGTCAATTTGGAGATGTCTAGATTGGTCAAACTTGGAGTCAAAGGTAAAAAATAAAAGAATCTTAAAAATTAGGGTTTTATGATTTAACCACTGAATTTTTAGAATAAAGAGATAGATTTAAATTGCAATTTTGAAATAGAAATTAGATCTGTAACAACCAATTAAAATTTTACACCTCACAAGCTTAATCTTCTCAAAATGATAAATTAGGGTTTTTATGAAATTAACCTCTAAAATTTGCAAATAGATCAAACTTGAAAAATGAAAATTTGAAATTCAAATTGCAATTAATCAGATCTAAGAATGAGAAATTATAATTGATGTGTAAGACATCGGGTTCACCAAAATGTAAAGTGGAAAATTGGATCCTAGTGACTTCCCACCTAGGAGAGAGAAAGGAAGCCACTAGGATGATTTTCACTTGGGAGGAACTTTACATTCAAAAGAGGGGCTTGAATCTGCTAGATCCGAATCCGAGGGGAATGAGGATGTGAATTCTAAGTGGATTGCAAGTGGTTGAAGTGTGATTTACCCTTTTGTAAATGAGAAAGTTGACTTGTTGACTATGTGAAAAAGAAAGAGGAAATGAGTGGTATGAGGTGCTACCAATTTGGGATCACACTGTAACTTTGGATTTGAGCTAATTAAACTGACATAGATCCGCCCTACAAATTTGGATAAAATTTGTCAGGATCATGGCAAGAATGTAATGGTCCACCACAAAACTCATGAAATGAAAAGGGTTCTTCCATCTCTGCAAATGAAGACCAAACCTGCAATTACAACTACGCACCTACAACCTACACATAGAAAAGAGAAGAAAGGGGGGTTGTGGATAGGGGTTTGCCTCAGTCAAACCCCAGTTGAGGAATCAACCTTGAAAGAAAGTAATTGCAAATGTTTGAATGCAAACAATGGATATGTATATGTAGTACCCCTTCTCGATTGGACTTATTAGACTGACTTTGTGTTGCAGTTTACTATTCAGTTGACACTTTATTGCTCGACATTTTGGCAGACGTATTTGATATTATTTCATGTTTATCTGGATATTGGATGCATGAGTTATTTTCAGTATTTCAGTATTGGTGATTTCTAGTATTTCATGGATTATTGCTTGTACTGACATCTTACTTTATCTAGGCGATGTATCATATATATGTTGCGTGTTTGCTATTGTATTGGATGCAAGGGGACGATTTTCCTTCACTCATTTCGATAAGACAGGGAACGTCACGATTCTCCTTCATCGGTGTGCGTGCTGTGTATTCTATATTTATATGCATGTATGTGTGCTTCGATGATGCAGGATATTGCAGGTACAAGTACCGAGTAGGTACGGGGTATCGTCTCCACCTGGCTTCACAGGTCTGAGCGTGCCTTATATGTTCGATGGGAGTGGAGGAGATAGCTTTTGACCCTAGTCCTTACCTCAGTCTATTCTTGTGAGTGTCGTCAATCGGTCATTCATCCCTTTTGTTCGAATTTCGAGTCTTTTTACTTTACCTCGATTTGCATGCCATAGTGGTTCGGTTATTTATTTAAAGTATAAGTTGTCATTATTTGTTGGCTTGAGCGATTTATTCCTTATTATGCCTTTATGTCTTGAATCAAGCTCAATTGATTAGTTTATTAGATTTTAACTTTTGGTCGTTTATTTTGGAAAAGTAATCGTGTTTAGATCCAACGGAAGAAGTAGAATAAATAGAGTTAATTGCTTTTAATATATGCAAATAAAGCTAACTCATTGTTTTCCTATTTAGTTGAAAAGTTGATTTAATTGCTATATATGAAAAATGTAATTTTCAAAAAGGGAATTCTCATTTATTTGTTTTTGAGGAATATGAAAAAGAAAAAAAAAAAGAAAGTCAATTGTTGGAATTTAATGTTTTTTTTTAAATAGAAAATATTGCAACCTAGAAAATTAGGTTAAAACATGGTCTTACTAATTTACCTTGGAGGAGATTTTGGGGGTTATGCTGGTTTTGGAGGAGGAAAAAGAAATTCTGGAAAAAAAAAAATTGCTTGAAAGGTGGATTTGGGTTTGGAACTAGCTGGGAATTCTGCTGAGCATTCAACTCCTTCTTGGAAATCTTAGAGGTTGGTTGAATCCTTGTTTATTTTAACAAAAAAATCCTTGCTTTCTTCCAATTTTCTGTTTATTGTTTAAAAGCTTGGTTTATGAGTTTTGGGTGTTGAGTCTTTGCTTGCCATGGGTTTGTGGAAGAAGAATTCTATCAATTTGTTATCAAAATTCAAACTCAAACTCTCTCCAAGTAGTTTCATAACTTAATTTATGTTGTTTCATTTTGCTTGTGCAAGAAAATTCTTGGTTTGTTTTGCTGTTTGTAATTGGAATTATTGTTGGGTTTTAGTAGTGTTATGCTGGCAAAATTTTGCCAAGCATTTATAAAATACCTCTCCTTGGTAATCTTCAGTTTAAAAATGATGATTATGAGTCAATTTTTCTTGTTCATGCTTGTTGGGAGCAAAGAAATTCAATTGGAGGTTAGAGATTAAGTTCATTCCCATTTAATTTAGTTTTAAGAGTGAACTGGGCTGATTTGGATGAAATTTTATTGCCCCTGTTTTGTCTCAGAAGTTTTTTTTTATTTGCTGGTAAAATTGATATTACCAGTCACTTTTATAATTTATTTTTTTGGTTGTATGTTTGTTAAAAAAAGGAATTGGCTGGAGATTTATTTGTTCTTTTTTTTTAACAGAGTTTTCATCTCTGTATCTCTGTTTGTTATTTTCATTTTTGTCTGAGACATTTTTCATTTAAAACGAAATTTAAATTAATTAAAAACAAAAAAAAATATTTTAGTTTGGGATTGGGGGCGGTGGTGGGGAGCTGGGCTCAACCCAGCCCACGCAACCCCCTCTCCATGCAGCAAGCGTTGCATTCCCCAACTTGGGGGTTAGCAGCAGCGCTGCTTTCCCCAAGTCTGAGGATGCAGCAAGTGCTGCATTCCCCAGCTTGGGGATAGCAGCACTCGTTGCCGTGGGAGCTTTGGGCCCCACGTAGGTTAGTTTATTTTTATTTTTTTTTATATTTTTTTTTTTAGTTTTAAAAAAAATAAAATATAAAGTTAATTGTTAGTTGTAAAAAAAAAATATATATATATTTCAATAAAGTTCTTTTTTTTTTTATATTAAATAATAATATATTGTTATTTAAACAATAATAATAATATGTTATTATTTAATATTAAATAATAATATTAAAGTTAATTACTAGATTATAATGATATTAAGGTTAATTATATTTCCTCGATTTAGTGATTAGAATTAATTGCCTTGTATTTTGAAAATAAATAAAATGATATGGAGGTTAGTATTAATGTTTGGAATAAAGGAAAGGTGGGTTAAATTTAATATTAATGTCCGTTATCCAAGTATCGTAATATAACCTTATGATGATTGTATTCGACGAATAGGTGTTAGTTTGGAATTATTTTTGTTTAATTTGATTTAAATGTTGACTTGGTTATAGTCGAATTGAGAAAATTGTAATTTTATCATCATCAACTGGTTAGGCATTTAAAATTGTAAATGTGGTTCCAATTCAACCTTTTTAGACATGTGACTTCATCAGTTCTTTATGTTAAATAGATGCGATGTCTTTAATTCAAGAAATCCTTATTGCGAGCATTTTATGCTGTTGATTGCTTAAAGAAAGATTGCTTGTGTAGGATCTTGTGTTGTAATAATTGTAGTCTAGTTGTTTTAATGTCGTTGCATTATGTTTAAAATTGTCTTTATGTTGTCGATGTTTACCCTTGGTCAGGTGTCGATGTTTAAACTTTGAGGATGTGAGCCATTATGTGTTATGTCCCTAATGGTCAACCCTGGGTTTGTGATGTGAGTCCTTCACCTGTGTATGCCTGGATAATTTATGGTTGTCAGCCCCACCATAGAGTTCTCTTAGATAGTCTTATCCAGTTAGTGACCTAGTAGAGAGAGTGGATTTCGAGCGGGGGCCGCACCCGAAGTGGATGGCAGGATAACCCCTCGAAAGTCAACTATTAAGTGATAACCTAATAATTTGATTAGGGGGTGGGTAGTTATTAATTTAATTAAGATAATGTACCCCGTACACAGTTGAGTGCTTGTATAGGCTCAAGGTGTTTGGGAAGGCCTGGAATGGCAAACCTACCACCTTGTCCTCACGAAAGGATGGTAGGGTCCGCATGATGCTTAGATGGAGCCGGGGGTTCGGGAGAGGTTACCAGGATAACTCAAGATGGGGGCCGAGACCTATGGAGACCTACCTAGGGTAACCATCTTAAGCCATGTGATGACACTCTCTCTCTAGGGTCACTAGTGTTTTGTGAGTTGAGTCACTTGTGTACTGCGGAGTCATGTGTACTGTTGTACTTTTCTTGCTTGCTTGAGGGTCTTCTGCTATCTCCTAGCACGGTGGGGTGGTTCCATTATGGGATCACATGGTCGGGTGGTAGTGCCACTTCCCATCGGATATCTTGTTCCTACCTTCATGCGAGGATTGGCTTCGCCGGTGCATCTTGGTTCTTGCTTCGTGTAGCACTTATGTTCTTGATTTTGTACCTTGAGGCCCGTGTGGTCATTGTATCATCAGCTTGTAACCTTTGTATTTTTATTGATCTATGGAAGCCATGTAATTTATGGAATATTGTAATTTAAGTTCATGGGATATATATTGTTTCAATTATCTTCTTATTATGTATAAATGAATCATTGGAAGTATATATATATATTGTAATTCTTTAAATCTACCTTTGGAGATCAATTTATGAATGTGAGTTATTTAATCGTTATTGGCTTTCCCTAATTTAGATGGATAATTGGATTAATATTGTGATGTAGTTTTTAATTAGAAGTAATCTTCGTTGGTAACCCTTTAGGATGTCAATGATAGTCTTCCGCTTGTGATATTATTTGTGCAATGTTATGATTAATTCACTTAATCTTTAAAAAAAAATTTTATTGCGCCTTTTAGTTGCCTTGTTGTGTTGCTATCCTTTAGGGTTCCTAGCGGGGCATTACATTTGGTATCAGAGCCCATGTTTCAACATTGGGTACTCTGGGATTGTAGTGAGCCCATTCAGTTTGACCTTGTGTGTAGATCTTAGTGTTTGGATTTCCCTTGCTATATCCTTGTCATGGATCTGAACCGTTTTCTCTTTTGCAGTTTTGGTCATAGTTAGGAAAGCTAGGGGAGTTGGCCGTGTTGGTGGCCGCAATAGAGGTAGAGGTGGGGGACGGGGCCGAGGTTCAGACCGCCATAGTCCTTCACCACCTCCCGCTCATGTGAGTGTGGAGCAGGATCAGTCAGTGCATCAGGAATTACCGCATGTAGAAGAGCAGGTTCTCGAAAGGGAAGAGCTGAGGCAGATGTTTCAGGAAGTTCTAGCTAGGCTAGGCCCCAGGCCTGAAGGTGAGCAGCCCATCCATGCTCAGGTTGGGGAGTCGCATCAGCATGTTTCAGAGGAGAGAGAGAGAGAGAGAGAGAGGTCTCCTAGGAGGAGAGAGGTTCCTGTTGGCCATGATTCAGCTCCCTCGAGTCACATCAAGGATCTTTTGAGGACCAACCCTCCTTTCTTCGATGGTCGAGGCACAGGTCTTGAGGCAGAGACTTGGTTGATTAGTTTGGATAGGTGTTTTGCTATGTTCCCATACAATAGCAACACCCGAGCGAGATGTGCGATCATGCGTCTCGATGATTTTGCTTCTATATGGTGGAAGTTAGAGGAGGAGAAGATTGGTCTGAATATCAATACTGTTTCTTGGGAGATTTTCTTAGAGAGGTTCAGAGCACGGTTTCTCTCACCGCAGTGGAGACAGACTCGGGCAGATGAGTTCTATGCATTGCGGCAGTTTGGTATGTCAGTTGACCAGTTCGAGCATAGATTCTATGAGCTAAAACAGTATGCCGGGATTGGCAACGATGAGACTATGCTCGTACAACATTTCTTGAGAGGTCTTAACGACCGCATTAGTGGAGGGGTTAGAGTTTTTGAGCCAGTTTCAGTGGAGGCAGCGGTGGAAAAAGACAGATTGGTTGAGCAGAACCTCATCCATGCGCATGGTGGACAGTCAGGAGTTCAGATAGGGAGTGTTCCTTCCAGTGGGAACAGAGCTCGTGGGAATCAGTCCCAGTCAGCGGCACCATTCAGGACTCCTCAGGCACCCACTAAGGGTGGACAGCAGCAGCAGCCGCAACAGCAACCGCAACAGCAGAAACCGAAACAGTCTTAGGGCCAGCAAGGTGGCAACCCTCATCATAGAAGAAACAGGAACTGGCGGAGGAGCAAACAGGGTTTTCCAGGACAGTCTTCTCAGAGTGCATCACAGGCCCCTAGTAGGGGAAGCTTTCAGCAGTCCAGTGGGCCGACTGGAGGTAGAGGACCAGGTAGAGGAGCTTGCTACTCTTGTGAGCAGTATGGTCATATAGCCGTGCAGTGTCCTTAGCATATCCACCAGATAGGGAATCAGGGGCCAGCTGCATCAGAGCCTACAGTAGGGGATGCTGGTAGGTCCCACAGAGTGTTTGCAGCGGTTGATAACCGCCAAGCTGAGCATCAAGGGACAGTTATTGAGGCCGCAGGTGTGTTGTGTGATATCCCTATCTCAGTGCTTTTTGACTCCGGTGCATCGGATTCTTTTATTTCTTCATCCATTGTGGAGTGGTGTGGACTCACATTTGCTAAGCAGGCGGATAGGTGGTAGGTAGAGTTGGCTACCGGGGTGCGCGTGTTCGTAGATGCCTTTGTTCCTAGTTGTGAGTTGGATCTAGGTCCCTTTGTGACTTCTGTTGACCTTCGTGTCATTCCTTTGGGATCCTATGGAGTAGTGTTGGGGATGGATTGGTTATCATCTCACAGTGCTCATGTGGACTGTCGTCAGAAGACAGTAGAGTGTTTAGATGACCATGGCAGGAAAGTGGGGATCGTTGGAGTTCAGAGATCGATATCCTTACGTATGATTTCCGCTATGCAACTTAAGCGGTGTATGCGTAGAGGATGTCAGCTTTTTGCAATAACTCTTGAGGATTTGGATGAGGGAGAGAGTCGAGAAATTGCTCTTGATAGGCACCCTATTCTTTGAGAGTTTGCTGATGTGTTTCCATTGGAGGTTCCTGGTATGCCTCCGAAGCGAGACATAGATTTCCGCATTGACTTGGTTCCTGGTGCAGAACCTATTTCGAGAGCTCCATATCGGATGACTACTCAGGAGTTGAGTGAGTTGAAGTTGCAGATGGAGGAATTGTTGACCAAGGGATTCATTCGTCCTAGTGTCTCTCCTTGGGGTGCGCCTGTTATCTTCGTAAAGAAGAAAGATGGTTCTCTTCGGTTATGCATTGATTACCGACAGCTGAATAAGGTAACCATCCAGAATCGATATCCATTGCCTCGTATTGATGATATTTTCGATCAGGTGAAGGGAGCCATGGTGTTCTCTAAGATTGATCTGAAATCTAGGTACCATCAGTTGCGCATTCATGATGCAGACATTCATAAGACAGCGTTTCGCACTCGTTATGGTCACTATGAGTTCACAGTAGTACCATTTGGGTTGACAAACGCGCCTTCAGTTTTCATGTACCTCATGAATGGGGTTTTTTGTGCATACCTGGATCATTTTGTCCTTGTGTTCTTGGATGATATATTGATTTATTCTAGATCTATGGAAGAGCATGAGGGTCACCTGCGTCTAGTTTTGCAGTGTTTGAGGGAGAATTAGCTTTATGCCAATTTAGCGAAGTGTGATTTCTTCCAGACTGAGGTGAAATATCTTGGTCATGTGGTTTCAGGAGAGGGTGTATCTGTGGATCCTTCAAAGATCCAAGCCATAGTGGATTGGCCAGCGCCGACCAATGTTTCAGAGGTTCAGAGCTTTATGGGCTTGGCCGGATATTACCGTCGCTTTGTTAAGGATTTTTCCCGTATAGGTCACCCGATTACTTCTCTTCAGAGGAAAGGGAAGAAGTTTGTTTGGTCAGAGCAGTGTGAGTCATCTTTTCATGCCTTGAAGGAACTCCTTGTCAGTGCTCCGATTTTGGCAGTCCCTGATCCATCCAGAGAGTTTATGGTATGCACAAATGCCTCTTTAGAAGGTATAGGTGCGGTGCTTATGCAGGATGGACGTGTGGTTGCCTATGAGTCTTGCAAACTCAAGGACCATGAGTTGAACTATCCAGTTCATGATTTGGAGTTGGTAGCTATAGTGCATGCGTTGGTTAGGTGGCGTCACTTTCTGTTAGGGCATCAGTTTGAGCTGCATAGTGATCACCGTAGTTTGCAATATATCTTCATGCAGCCGAACTTGAATGCTCGACAGCGAAGGTGGATGGAATTCCTCTGCGAGTATGATTTTGAGGTTCGATATATTCAGGGGAAGGAGAATGTAGTGGCTGATGCCTTGAGTCGTAGGTGGCATGAAGTTTCAGCATTGTCCCTTGGAGTGGACTTGAGACAGAGAATTCTTGGAGTTCTTCCTCAGGACTCTTGGTATCAGGATGTTAGAGCCATGTTGGAGTCCGGAAGGCCCTTAGAGGGTAGATTCGCTGGGTATAGTCTTGAGGCGGATGGCATTCTACGTCATCTTGGTCGGATCTACGTACCTCCTTTGGAGGGTCTTCGCACTTTGATCATGACTGAGGCCCATCATGCACCTTATTCGGCACATCCAGGTGTCAAGAAGATGCATGCAGATCTTAGACAGATTTATCATTGGGCTGGTATGAAACATGACATTGCCGATTTTGTGTCGAAGTGTTTGGAATGTCAGCGAGTGAAGGCGGAGCATCAGCACCCAGCAGGGCTTTTACAGCCTAATTTAGTACCGGATTGGAAATGGGACATCATTTCCATGGATTTTATTGTGGGGTTGCCTATTTCTTCACGCCGTCATGATGCCATCATGGTCATTGTTGACAGGTTGATGAAGGTTGCTCATTTTGTTCCTATCTGAGCTTCCTATACAGCAGCAGTGGTGGCTCGTGTCTTCTTGGAAGATGTGGTGAGATTGCATGGGATTCCGAGGTGGATAATCTCTGATAGAGATCCAGTCTTTACCTCAGCATTGTGGACCTCACTTCAGCATGCTTTGGGAACTTAGTTGAACTTTAGTTCGGCTTATCACCCAGAGACAGATGGTCAGACTGAGCATGTGAATCAGGTTTTAGAGGACATGCTTCACATGTATGTTATGGACCAACAGTCGCATTGGGAGGATTATATTTATCTTGTGGAGTTTGCTTATAACAACGGATATCATAGCTCCATAGGTATGTCTCCCTTCCAGGCATTGTATGGTCATCCTTGCCGTACTCTGTTGAGTTGGGATCGGTTAGAGGACAGGGTGCTTATAGGCCCGGATATCTTTCGAGAGATGGAGCAGCAGGTAGAGCGGATTCGTGAGCATTTGGTAGCTGCACAGGATAGGCAGAAGAAGTATGCAGATGCTCACAGGGTAGATCGTCAGTTTTCTGTTGGCGACCGTGTTTTCTTGAGAGTGTGTCCACGAAAGAGTCCGATCCGTTATGGAAAGGGCTCTAAGTTGGCGCCTCGTTTTGTTGGCCCGTTTGAGATCCTTGAGAGGATAGGACCTGTTGCCTACCGTCTTGCCTTGCCACCGAGTCTATCCCGCATCCACGATGTCTTTCATGTTTCAGTTCTTCGACCTTATCACCCAGATGTGACTCATGTTCTTGATTGGAACGCTTTGCAGGTCGAGGACGGGCAGCTTTCCATGGAGCCCGTGCGCATTCTTCAGCGTCGGGATTTGACCCTCAGGGGACGCACCATCGACCAGGTAAGGGTCCTATGGGACCCAAATGATGAGACCTCGGCGACATGGGAGGATGCAGCGAAGATGAGAGAGCTCTATTCTTATCTGTTTTAGGCTTCCAGGAGTAAGCCTAGTTTTGTGGGGGAGAATGTAGTACCCCTTCTCGATCGGACTTATTAGACTGACTTTGTGTTGCAGTTTACTATTCAGTTGACACTTTATTGCTCGACATTTTGGCAGATGTATTTGATATTATTTCATGTTTATCTGGATATTGGATGCATGAGTTATTTTCAGTATGTCAGTATTGGTGATTTCTAGTATTTCATGGATTATTGCTTGTACTGACATCTTACTTTATCTAGGCGATGTGTCATATATATGTTGCGTGTTTGCTATTGTATTGGATGCAAGGGGATGATTTTCCTTCACTCGTTTCGATGAGACAAGGAACGTCGTGATTCTCCTTCATCGGTGTGCATGTCGTGTATTCTATATTTATATGCATGTATGTGTGCTTCGATGATGCAGGATATTGCAGGTACAAGTACCGGGTAGGTACGGGGTATCGTCTCCACCTGGCTTCACAGGTCTGAGCGTGCCTTATATGTTCGATGGGAGTGGAGGAGATAGCTTTTGACCCTAGTCCTTACCTCAGTCTATTCTTGTGAGTGTCGTCAATCGGTCGTTCATCCCTTTTGTTCGAATTTTGAGTCTTTTAACTTTACCTCGATTTGCATGCCATAGTGGTTCGGTTATTTATTTAAAGTATAAGTTGTCATTATTTGTTGGCTTGAGCGATTTATTCCTTATTATGCCTTTATGTCTTGAATCAAGCTCAATTGATTAGTTTATTATATTTTAACTTTTAGTCGTTTATTTTGGAAAAGTAATCGTGTTTAGATCCAACGGAAGAAGTAGAATAAATAGAGTTAATTGCTTTTAATATATGCAAATAAAGCTAACTCATTATTTTCCTATTTATTTGAAAAGTTGATTTAATTGCTATATATGAAAAATGTAATTTTCAAAAAGGGAATTCTCATTTATTTGTTTTTGAGGAATATGAAAAAGAAAAAAAAAAAGAAAGTCAATTGTTGGAATTTAATGTTTTTTTTTAAATAGAAAATATTGCAACCTAGAAAATTAGGTTAAAACATGGTCTTACTAATTTACCTTGGAGGAGATTTTGGGGGTTATGCTAGTTTTGGAGGAGGAAAAAGAAATTCTGGAAAAAAAAAAATTGCTTGAAAGGTGGATTTGGGTTTGGAACTAGCTGGGAATTCTGCTGAGCATTCAACTCCTTCTTGGAAATCTTAGAGGTTGGTTGAATCCTTGTTTATTTTAACAAAAAAATCCTTGCTTTCTTTCAATTTTCTGTTTATTGTTTAAAAGCTTGGTTTATGAGTTTTGGGTGTTGAGTCTTTGCTTGCCATGGGTTTGTGGAAGAAGAATTCTATCAATTTGTTATCAAAATTCAAACTCAAACTCTCTCCAAGTAGTTTCATAACTTAATTTATGTTGTTTCATTTTGCTTGTGCAAGAAAATTCTTGGTTTGTTTTGCTGTTTGTAATTGGAATTATTGTTGGGTTTTAGTAGTGTTATGCTGGCAAAATTTTGCCAAGCATTTATAAAATACCTCTCCCAGGTAATTTTCAGTTTAAAAATGATGATTATGAGTCAATTTTTCTTGTTCATGCTTGTTGGGAGCAAAGAAATTCAATTGGAGGTTAGAGATTAAGTTCATTCCCAATTAATTTAGTTTTAAGAGTGAACTGGGCTGATTTGGATGAAATTTTATTGCCCCTGTTTTGTCTCAGAAGTTTTTTTTTATTTGCTGGTAAAATTGATATTACCAGTCACTTTTATAATTTATTTTTTTGGTTGTATGTTTGTTAAAAAAAGGAATTGGCTGGAGATTTATTTGTTCTTTTTTTTTAACAGAGTTTTCACCTCTGTATCTCTGTTTGTTATTTTCATTTTTGTCTGAGACATTTTTCATTTAAAATGAAATTTAAATTAATTAAAAACAAAAAAAAATATTTTAGTTTGGGATTGGGGGCGGTGGCGGGGAGCTGGGCTCAACCCAGCCCACGCAACCCCCTCTCCCTGCAGCAAGCGCTGCATTCCCCAACTTGGGGGTTAGCAGCAGCGCTGCTTTCCCCAAGTCTGAGGATGCAGCAAGCGCTGCATTCCCCAGCTTGGGGATAGCAGCACTCGCTGCCGTGGGAGCTTTGGGCCCCACGTAGGTTAGTTTATTTTTATTTTTTTTAATATTTTTTTTTTTAGTTTTAAAAAAAATAAAATATAAAGTTAATTGTTAGTTGTAAAAAAAAAAAATATATATTTCAATAAAGTTCTTTTTTTTTTATATTAAATAATAATATATTGTTATTTAAACAATAATAATAATATGTTATTATTTAATATTAAATAATAATATTAAAGTTAATTACTAGATTATAATGATATTAAGGTTAATTATAATTCCTCGATTTAGTGATTAGAATTAATTGCCTTGTATTTTGAAAATAAATAAAATGATATGGAGGTTAGTATTAACGTTTGGAATAAAGGAAAGGTGGGTTAAATTTAATATTAATGTCCGTTATCCAAGTATCGTAATATAACCTTATGATGATTGTATTCGACGAATAGGTGTTAGTTTGGAATTAGTTTTGTTTAATTTGATTTAAATGTTGACTTGGTTATAGTCGAATTGAGAAAATTGTAATTTTATCATCATCAACTGGTTAGGCATTTAAAATTGTAAATGTGGTTCCAATTCAACCTTTTTAGACATGTGACTTCATCAGTTCTTTATGTTAAATAGATGCGATGTCTTTAATTCAAGAAATCCTTATTGCGAGCATTTTATGCTATTGATTGCTTAAAGAAAGATTGCTTGTGTAGGATCTTGTGTTGTAATAATTGTAGTCTAGTTGTTTTAATGTCATTGCATTATGTTTAAAATTGTCTTTATGTTGTCGATGTTTACCCTTGGTCAGGTGTCGATGTTTAAACTTTGAGGATGTGAGCCATTATGTGTTATGTCCCTAATGGTCAACCCTGGGTTTGTGACTGTGAGTCCTTCACCTGTGTATGCCTGGATAATTTATGGTTGTCAACCCCACCATAGAGTTCTCTTAGATAGTCTTATCCAGTTAGTGACCTAGTAGAGAGAGTGGCTTTCGGGCGGGGGCCGCACCCGAAGTGGATAGCAGGATAACCCCTCGAAAGTCAACTATTAAGTGATAACCTAATAATTTGATTAGGGGGTGGGTAGTTATTAATTTAATTAAGATAATGTACCCCATACACGGTTGAGTGCTTGTATAGGCTCAAGGTGTTTGGGAAGGCCTGGAATGGCAAACCTACCACCTTGTCCTCACGAAAGGATGGTAGGGTCCGCATGATGCTTAGATGGAGCCGGGGGTTTGGGAGAGGTTACCAGGATAACCCAAGATGGGGGGCGGGACCTATGGAGACCTACCTAGGGTAACCATCTTAAGCCATGTGATGACACTCTCTCTCTAGGGTCGCTAGTGTTTTGTGAGTCGAGTCACTTGTGTACTACGGAGTCATGTGTACTGTTGTACTTTTCTTGCTTGCTTGAGGGTCTTCTGCTATCTCCTAGCACGGTGGGGTGGTTCCATTATGGGATCACATGGTCGGGTGGTAGTGCCACTTCCCATCGGATATCTTGTTCCTACATTCATGCGAGGATTGGCTTCGCCGGTGCATCTTGGTTCTTGCTTCGTGTAGCACTTATGTTCTTGATTTTGTACCTTGAGGCCCGTGTGGTCATTGTATCATCAGCTTGTAACCTTTGTATTTTTATTGATCTATGGAAGCCATGTAATTTATGGAATATTGTAATTTAAGTTCATGGGATATATATTGTTTCAATTATCTTCTTATTATGTATAAATGAATCATTGGAAGTATATATATATATATTGTAATTCTTTAAATCTACCTTTGGAGATCAATTTATGAATGTGAGTTATTTAATCGTTATTGGCTTTCCCTAATTTAGATGGATAATTGGATTAATATTGTGATGTAGTTTTTAATTAGAAGTAATCTTCGTTGGTAACCATTTAGGATGTCAATGATAGTCTTCCGCTTGTGATATTATTTATGCAATGTTATGATTAATTCACTTAATCTTTTAAAAAAAAATTTATTGCGCCTTTTAGTTGCCTTGTTGTGTTGCTATCCTTTAGGGTTCCTGGCGGGGCATTACATATACCTTGTAGATCTGCAACTTATTGATGATGATTGTTTTTCTTCTTGAATATAACCACAAATGTTGTATGAAATGGCATGTAACATGACAAAACCATAACACAAACACATGCTTGCAACTGAATGTTGTAATTTTTCTCCAATGGATGAATGGAGAAGACTTGAATGCTTGAATGATTGATGATGACCTTGAAATCTTGTATCTTCTCCTTATGCTCTTTATCTGTCTTTCTGTTGTCCATCCGTCATCTATCCATGAATGAGGGTATTGAATTCCCTTTTATACATGCCTCAAGGATTAAATTTCAACCACCAAAGGCTGACAAAGAGGAATTGCAAACCTCGAAGACAAATTGTACATAGGAGATTAGGTAGACTTGATATAGGGCCACCCTAAGAGGTGGGGATAGGGGCACCATGCCCTTAACCTGTCCTATTTTGGGGCTCAGATAGGGTCTAAAGTAGACACAAGACATAAAGGAGGAAGAGAGAAGGGTTGGAAATATAGAAATAGGTCTCAGTTAGGGAAGAATATGCCATTGCCAAGGTGAGGACCCAAAATATGGTTAAAATTGCATGGGTCACAATTTTATGACACTACAAATATGTTGATGGCACTTGTATTGTCATAGCGTATCACTAATGGTTCAGTCACCTTTTCTTGGATACCTTCCAAGATCTTCTTAATCCATACTACCTGTGTACAATTGATTGCAGGAGCTACATACTCTACCTCAGTTGTGGATTGAGAGATAAAATTCTATTTCTTGCTTGTCCATGACACAATCCTATCTCCAAGAAAGAATGCACCTCCACTAGTGCTCTTTCTGTCATTAATGTTCCTTTCCCAATCTACATCGATGAAGACACTTAAGTTGAAATTTCCCTTATGTGGATACCAGATACCATACTCATTAGTCCCCTTAAGGTATCTAAATATCCTCTTAACCGCCACCATATGAGTCTCTTTTGGATTTACAACAAATCTAGCAACCAAGCCAACTGCTTGTGCTATATCTGGTCTACTGTGCACTGCATACTACAACTTACCGATCATGGATCTGTAAAGTGTCTCATTCAATTCATTAGCCTCATCATCTTTGGAAAGCTTGTAGCATGTAACCATCAAAGTTCTGATAGGTTTGGAATCTTCCATTCCAAAGGTCATCAATATTTCCCTTATATATTTGGTCTAGCTAATGAATATACCATTCTTTAGTAGAGAAACTTGCAAACCAATGAAGAATTTTATTTCACCTATCATGGAAATTTCAAATTCTTTCTTCATTTCTTCTTCAAAACCTTTGCTCATTTCATTATCTCCTCCAAAGATGATGTCATCTACAAAACTCTCTGCAATCAAATGTTTTCCTTCTTTTCCATTCTTCAAATACAAGTTACTATTGTCACTGGTTCTCATGAATCCTATACTTATCAAGTATGAGTGTAGTCTCTCATACCAAGCTCTTGGTGCTTGTTAGAGCCCATACAAAGCCTTTTTCAGCTTACATACCATATCTCTTCCATCTTCTAAAGCAAACCCTTCTGGTTTCTCAATGTACATTTCTTCCTCTAGAACACCATTCAAGAATTTCGATTTGACATCCATTTGGTAGATCTTAAATTTCCTGTAAGGAGCATAAGCAAGCAAGATTGTGACCCCTTCCAGTTTGGCCACCAATGCAAAGGTCTCTCTATAATCCAAACCTTCTTCTTGTGCATACTATTTGCAAACTAACCTTGCTTTGTTTCTTACTAGAGCGGTTTCATCCATTTTGTTTCTATAAACCCACTTGGTGCCTATCACATTTTGTTCTTTTGTTTGGACACAAGGATCCAAGCTTCATTTTTCTCAATTTGCACTAGTTCTTCATCCATAGCCTTGATCTAGTATTCATCTTTCAAAGCCTCCTTTTCTATTTTGGGCTCAATTTTAGAGAGAAGACATGTGCTATCCCTTGCTTTTCTTCTTGTCAATACTCTTGCATTCTTGCTACCAATAATATTGTCAGCAAAATGATTGATTCTGACATACCTTGGTGGTGTCAGTTCATTTCTTGGAGCTTCTTCTACCGGTTGTGCATGTTCTACTTCACATGCTTCCTCATTTGCAGCTACACTAGGATTCTCTATAGCAGGTTTGATTGGTATAGTGTAATTGAATCCTTGATAGTCCTCTAGTTCACTCTTGTTGTCTAGTTCATTTTTCTCAAATAAATCATCTACTCTGACATTTGCACTTTCCACAATATTATTAGTCCTTTTGTTCAAACATTGGTATGCTTTACTCTTTGTGGAGTAACCTAAGAATATTCCTTCATCACTCTTAGGATCTAACTTTCCAAAGTACTCATCCCTCTTGATGTAGCACCTGCCTCCAAGTACCTTGAAGTAACTCACATTGGGTGAGTATACATACCATAATTCATGGGGAGTCTTATTTATCCCCTTCTTCACCTGTATCCGGTTTAAGGTATACACAATAGTACTCACTTCTTCTCTCTAGAAGACATGGAATATCCTTCTAAATCATTAGAGTCCATGCACAATCAGTTAGAGTTTTGTTTCTTCTTTCAGCAACCCCATTCTACTGAGGTGTTCTGGGTGTAGACATCTGCCTCATAATCCTCTATTCTTCACAATAATTTATGAACTCTTGAGAGGTGAACTCTCCTCCTCTATTTGATCACAAACATTTCAAACTCTTACTGATTCCTCTCTCCACTCGAGCCTTGATGACCTTAAACATGTGAAAGGCTTTAGATTTTTCTTTCAAGAATACAACCCACATCATTCTTGAGAAATCATCTAGAAACAACATGAAGTACCAGTCCCCATAGAAACTCTTAGTCCTCATAGGATCACACAAATCTGTATGCACTAAGTCCAACATATTCTCAGATGAATAAGATTTCCTACTAAAACTAGATCCGGTCAACTTTCCTAGCTGACAATATTTACACATAGAATTCTCAGGTTTCATAATGTCAGGCATACGTTTGACAGACTTCATTTTACTAACCTTCTCTATGCTATCAAAATTAACATGACACAATCTTTTGTGCCATAGCCAACTATCTTCTACCTTTTCCATTAGGCAAATTCCTACAATGGTGTCTAGGTAGAATATATTACCTTTAGTTTGTTTACTAGTAGCAATCAGACCTCCTGATTTATCACTTATTTTTCATATTCCTTCATTAAACTCCAACTGATAACCCTTAATGTTAAATTGTGCAGCACTTAACAGACTATACTTTAGCCCTTCTACCCAGTAAACATCTTCATAATTGGTTTTATCATTTAGGGCAATAGATCCCTTACCTTTTACCACATAGGGAGCATCATTGCCGAATCTCACCAGTCCTCCATCACAGTCCTCTATGCTAAGGAATTTGTTCCTGTCACCAGTCATGTGGTGAGTGCAACCACTATCAATGCCGATTCTCCATACTAGTTTAAACTAGAAATCAATTCCATATCACATTCCTCTATGCTATCTTCCTTTACCACTACAAATGCAATCCCTTCTCCATCAGATCCTTCTAATTCTTCATTAGTAACTCCTTCTACAAGATAGCACTCCTTCTTTGTCTTCTCTTTGTATCTTCTAAAGTTATCCTTCCTATCATTGTCAAGATATCTAGATGCAATATGACCCATTTTATTGCATCAGAAACACTTTAGGGGTAGTTTACCTTTGTACTTCCCTTTTCCTCATGGCAACCTTCTTGCTATTAGAGCTTCAAACTCATCTTGTTCCTATTCTTTAGATAACAAGTTGTCATGTTCATGAGAATGACCGGTTCTTGCAGTAGAACTACTTCCAGTTTCTTTTCTTCTCATTGTTGGTGCAAGTGTCATGGAAGATTTGAAGGCAACATCAATCTTTGGCATAATGTTATCATAGTTTCTCAGTTCAAAGGTAGTCAACTTACCGATAAGGGAGTCAAGTGTAGAATTAACTGTTTCCAAATATCTGAGTTCCTACATTGTAGAAACCCTTATGGCATATTGTGGTAGAAAGGTTCTTAGGATTTTGCTAACCACATCATCTTCCTCAAGTTTTCCTCTAGCATTTCTAATGAAATTTACCACATCCTTTATTCTTTTGTTGTACTGTTCTATATTCTCTCCTTCTTGCATCCTCATCTCATAAAATTTTCCTCTCCAACTACCCACCTTAGCCTTTTGTACATTAAGATCTCCTCCATAAATATTGTTCATCTTATTCTACATCGCATAGGGTGCTTTCAGATCTTGAATCTCAGCATACCCGTTATCAGATAGAGTATTGGAAATCACCTCCATACTTGTGATGTTATCTTGCTTCTCTTTGATCTAATCTACAATGAGAACCCCTATAGGTTCATTGTACTCTATGCTTACATGATTCCAATATTTATCTCCTAGGGTTCTTAGGTAGAGCTTGATTTTGCCACACCATAATGTGTATTTCTCCTTAGAGAACTTGGGGCCTTCCTTTTGTATCATCTTGGATCTTTCCTTAAGCTATTAAGCTCTTCTAAATCTAAGGACCAGGGCTCCGATACGAATTGTTAGTCCCAACCAGTGTAGAGAGGGGAGGGGTGAATCAACACTATACTGATTCTACTAGATTGATCCTTAATCAAATTTTCTACTCAAACTTAATACTTATCAGTATAAGAAACATTAATAAGAAACATGCAAACATAAAAAAAAACACACATGACTTCCAAGACTTATCACGTGGAAACCCAAATGGGAGAAAACCACGGTGTGAGTAGAAACTCACAAAATCTATACTCTTTTGGAGTATGCTCGATGAGGATCCATCCCTGTTAGGAGATTACAAAGACACTATTAGGTGTCACCCAATTAAGGGATTTTCTTTAAGGTCTATTAGAACCTTTACCCTATTAGAAGTAGCCTTGTTAAAGGACTTAGGATCATCAATTAAGATGTCACTTGGTTAAGGGATTTTACAAAGGGACCTATTAAAGTCCACCTCGCCAAGGGATTTTATTGTTGTAGTTATTAGAAAACAACAAAGAGAATGATATGTTGTAATATCAACTCTTAGCTTAATCAAAACCAAATGAAGTTCTTTGGTTTGACCACTAGTTACACTTGCTCTGCACTCTAATGGTTCTTTGCATTACACTTGCTCTACACACTCTCTTCACCACTTTTCTATTCACTTAGTAGTTCTACCCTCTTCTCACCTTGTTGGATCGCCTCTCTTCAAAATTGCACTTTGCAATTTTTACAATTAAACTAATTGGTTATCGCCAAAAACCTTTATACAAAACTTAGTAGATTTGAAATTCAAATCTTCCCACACTTTCTCTATGCACTCTCCATCATTTTTTCCAGTGACTCATCCTTATCTACCACCACAACTCATAATTTCACCAACCTCTGGGTCGTGTTCTATCTTTTTAATGTGAACCGAAAAATCCACACAATTCTCACCTTAACTGGTTGTTAACTATTGTAGACTTCACTAGCCATTTGTTTGATGATATCTCACCATGACTAATTCATCTTTGATCATTGCATCCAGTTTACTAGTCACTGCTCTAAGATTCTCGGTGGATAGCATTCTTCAACCTATATCACTAGTTCAACGGTGTAACTCTTCATCTTTTGCCACCGATCACTGATAATCAATTAGACTGATCACCTATTTGTCTAGAGTGTTCCGATCATTCATAAGACTACTAAACTGCAATTTGAGTCACCTCTTGTGACCACATTATCATTTCATCTGCTAGTTTTAAGAAACCTATCTCAACATCTATCAAGTGCTTGACTGACTGGTCAGCTACTCTATTTATCCTTCAACCGATTACTCTTCTACCAACACACTGCTTAAGTGTGTCAATAATGCATATTTGGGAAGCACTAAATCCTCCATACCTTTTGCAGCCATGAGTAAACCATTGGGGTTTACCACACCTCCTTGCCTATGAGCTTGGCCTTATTCACCAATAAGTATTAGTCATCAATGACAATACTAACTGATGAACCGGTTGTGCCAACACCATCAGTTATTCCAATAATTATGACTATGGATATTTGTCACCTTTTGTTGGGTAGACCTTGGCAGTTTGATAGACATGCAATACATTATGGGAGAAATAACATATACACTATTGTAGCAAATGGGATGAAACAAACTTTGTTTGCCTTAGAGGAGCCTTTGAAGAGTGAAGTTTGTACGAATGCTAGAATTTGTTTGGTGGATGGAAGGAAATTCCTGGATGGAATGAGGCATGAGAATGTGTTTTTTTCCTTAGTTCCTAAGAAGATTGAGAACCTAGAACATGAAGAAGAACAACCGAAGGAGATAAAAGAGTTGTTGACAGAGTATGAAGACATCATTTTAGATAATGTGCCTGATGGTACCACCTATGAGGAGTATCAGTCATTACATGGACTTGATTCTCAGAGCTAGTTTGCCTAACAAATATGCACACTGGATGACACCAACACAGAATGAGGAGCTGAATAGACAAGTGTAGGAATTATTTAAGAAAGGTTTGATCAGAGAAAGTTTGAGCCCCCATGTAGTACTAGTAGTACTAGCACCTAAGAAGAATGGAGAGTGATGTGTACCAATTCCAAAGAAATAAACAAGATCACAGTGAAGTACTAGTTTCCTTTACCTAGGATGGATGTCAGGATGAACTGTTTGAGTGGAGCCAAATACTAAAAAAAGATAGAATTGAAGAGTGGATATCATCAGATCAGAATCAGAGAAGGAGATGAGTGGAAGACAACATTAAAGACAAATGAAGGATTGTATGAATGGTTGGTGATGCCTTTTGGGCTGACTAGTGCACCAAGTATTTTCATGAGCTTGATGAATAAGGTATTGAAGAAATTATTGGGTAATTTAATTATTATATATTTGGATGACATTTTGATTTTCAGTAAGACAAAGGAGGAGCATTTGTTGCATTTAAGACAAGTTTTGCAAAGGTTAAGAGAAGAGAAGTTGTTGATAAATCTTAAGAAGTGTAGTTTCATGAAAGGAGAGTTAATCTATTTGGGATTTGTGATATCTATTGGTGGATTGAAGATGGGCCCTAAGAAGGTAAGAGAAATTGTTGAATGGCCTACACCGGAAAGCATTGGATAGGTTAGATAATTTTATGGATTGGCTAGTTTCTACCGAAAGTTTATCAAAAATTTCAGTTCAGTTTGTAGCCCTATGAATAAGACAATGAGAGGAGATAGGAAGGAATTCAAGTGGACAACCATAGAAAATAAAAGTTTTAAATTGTTAAAGCAAAAAGTGATTGAAAAACCTGTGTTAGCTTTACCAGATTTCAACAAAGTATTTCAAGTGGACTATGATGCAAGTGGGAATGCAATTGGAGCCATGTTAAGTCAAGAAGGGAGAGAAGTAGCTTATTTCACTGAGAGATTGAACGATGCTAGGAGGAGATATTCAGTGTATGATCAGGAATTTTATGTCATAGTTAAAGCCTTGAAGAAGTGGAGACATTACCTATTACCTAAGGAGTTTGTGTTGTATACTGATCATTAAGCCTTGCAGTATTTGAATAGTTAGAGTAAGTTGAATCAGAGACATATGAGATGGGTAGAATTTTTTTAGAGTTACACTTTTGTGTTAAAGCATAGGAGTGGGAAGTCAAACAAAGTTGTTGATGCATTGAGTAGGAGGAGGAATTTTCTAACAGAGATGAGAGTGATAGTATTAGGCTTTGAAGAGTTGAAGACCTTGTATGATGATGACCCGTATTTTGCAAAGCCTTGGAAATCATGTAGAGCACCGGTTATGGTAGATAGAAGTTAGTGGATAGATTATTTCATTTACAATGGGATGTTATTCAGAGGAGTTCAATTGTGTATACCTAATAGTTCTATGAGGGAGAATCTGATAAAGGAGAAGCATAGTGGAGGATTAACAAGACACTTTGGTGTTGACAAAACAGTGGCATTGGTGAGTGAACATTACTTCTAGCATCAGATTCATAAGGATGTTAGGAAATTTGTGCAGAGCTTTAAAGTTTGTCAAGTTGCAAATGGTAGTAGTCAGAATGTGGGGTTGTATAAGACTTTTATAGTACTAGAGAAACCTTGGGAAGACATAAGGATGGATTTCATACTTGGATTGTCTAAGACATAGAGAGGGAATGATTCTATATTTGTGGTGGTGGATAGATGCTTGAAGATGGCTCATTTCATACCCTATAAGAAGACATCAGATGTTGTGCATATAGTTGACTTATTTTTCAAAGAGGTAGTGAGATTACATGGATTACCTAAGAGCATAGTGTTATCACTGATTAAAAATGGGCTTTTCTTTTCCGATGATTGTCTATGGTTTGTTGAAATTTTGAATAGGGTGCAGTTTCAAATGCTTCGGCTTTGTTCTAGACCTCAAGGGTTCAAGTTTTTTTTTGATTTTAGATCCTCTTGTGTTTGTTTTAAACCCTCTGATTTCTAATCTTTCGTTACTTTATTCACTTAAGTAATGGGTCGTGGGGTCGTAGGAAGTGTCCCCCCTTGTTCTTTGCCTAGGTGGTTATGTTAATTAATTGAAAAATTTCTGCCTCGTATGTTTTTCTCCTAAAGTTGTCGGGCCCAGTAACTAGTGCGCATCTCGCAGATGGATCCACGGCTCGTGTTATTTCGCTAGGCGAAGTTGCGCATAGTTTAAAACCAGTGAAGTTGAGAAAACCACATGGCATGCCACATAGACGGTCCAACTGGTTGTTGACAATGAGTAAAATGGCGGCACGTGGCACAAGTCACAACAGTCAGCGGGTCAGGATTAAAGGCTAAAAGGCGGGCCCCAGACGTGAGTCAAGTCGCAGATGGAGATGACCTGGTGGGTACAGCTGTCAATAACTTACTAGAGCCCCATGGTTTTTTCTTCGCCAATGCAAAAGTGACAAGTCAGCTCTGAAGGTGATTGGGTGCTAGGTGTTCACAGTGAGTCAGCGGGCCCACCCTTCCCGAAAGCCTTTTCAGATGATTAAAAGCCGATCAACTTAAGAGATGATCCAACGGTCCACACTATTTTGCAAGGGTAAGATGCTCGTTCTTTATACCCCGTGAAATAGTGAGAGTGCATGAGAGCCGTCCACATGTCATGATGACACGTGGTCTTAGAAGAAAGTGTGGGCCTGCCAAGGTGGAACCGGTGGTATAAAAGAAAGACATGCAGCCAGCGTTAAGTCAAACGTGAAGGAAATTTCAAGGCCAATGATTGGGCGTGACATGGTATCATATAGCCAATAGAGAAGCGGGACCTGGCGCAGAGCCAAAGTTGTTGGTTAATCTAACGCTCGATCAAGTTTCTTTTGATCGGACGGTCGGCGCTATTTCACAGGACTAAGCTGCCCGATAGTTATGCTTCGCGAAGTTGCGAAAGAGCAAAATGAAACACTTGTAGGAACGTTGTGACCCGTTGGAGCGAAAAATATGAATTCTTGTATGAATTCAATCTTGCAAGGACGGCCGAAGCATGCGGAATCAATGTTGTAGTTAAGGCCCTGAGTACAATATTTGATTTCCTATCAATCGGGTGAAGATATCTTTTAAAGGATTTTGCAGAAGAGTAGATGCAAAGTTATTTTCTTTAGGTACAGAGCAAGTCAGTTCAGTTGCAGAGAAAATTCCTTCAAGTGAAGAACACGTTCTCTCGTATTCTTGTATAGCAATTCATGTGTAGTGTTTTAGATAAGATAATTGATTCATCACAGAATTGTTTAGGAGTGGTATTCATTTCTTACATTTTCAAAATGGATCCTAAAAGAGAGTTTTCTAGCAAAGTTAACTATTCAGAAAGAAGTGCCTATGATGATTTTTTAGAACAATTGATGTTGTCAACTAATCAGGCTTCAAAGGCAAAAGAGTTAGTGCCCAAGGCTCCCCGTTTAAAGATAGGAGAAGGATTATATGACAAGGGTAACTGGTTAAGAGACCCATAGGTTGGATTATCCGGGTTGGGGTTGTTTAAAGTTGGATTCAGAATGAGAAATTCTCCTGCCCCGCAAAATAGTATCTGGGAATTAGATGTTGGGAAATTAGTTGTCCCAGGGGTATTTATGGACACAGATTTGCTGACCCAAATTGCGCTCAACTATGATCCAGTCACAAGAAGCATTCGAGATGTAAATGGGAAAACCCTTGTTGAGATTAATGCTGAAGAGTTTAGGACAACTTTTGGGCTTAATGAGTTCACCAGTTTTCTAGAACCTATAAATTTCACATCATTAGCCCAAATTTACAGTGCACAGAGGAGTCATCTCAAGAATGGACCTCTCAAGGAATTTTTTGTGAAAATAGGAGAGTTAACAGTTGTAGGACCCAACACACAAGAGCCCTTTTCATTAAGTATGTTCACCCTAAGGGCTAAAGGAATGTATTGGGCACTTTGCCAAGTTTCAGAAGAAGATGCTGAAGCAAATATGCTGAATCATTACTTGTTCATGATTGCTCAGATTTTGAATCCTTCTCTTGCAATTAAATTTGATTATGCCTCTTATATTGCTGATGCTATTCATGGAGGGTTAATAGGAATCAAGAATGGAAAGGTGGATAGGCCTTTCGGATGGTACTCACTCCTGATGCATCTTTTTCTCTTCAAAGGTGGTGATTACTTTGCCAGTGGACTAGACCTTGTTAAGGAGAAGGAAGGAGAAAAAATATCGGTACAATTATGGAGTACTGTGTTGTCATGGGATAGAGAGGTTGCCAGTTTTTTGAAGTTTGATAAATATTTTGCATCCAAGATAAGGAATCTCCTTTGCTCTGAGAACCCAAGAATCCCCAAAGTTCTTCTAGAATTCATAAGACCAAAAGAATTCACAGATAACATAAAAATTGTTCATAACTGGGGTGACATTTATTTGTATCTAGTCTCCATAGTTTTCAGAGTGTTTGGTTTCAGAGGCACCCCATTTTTGCTACCTTAACAGGTCCCTTTCAAATTAGGAATCGCAGAGATCCTTAGACAAATTGGTGGCTTACAAGAGGCAGAGTTAATAGGCATGGGTAAAGGGAATATTTTCCCTGCAGCTACCATAGCTCACCAATTTGTAATAACAAAAGGAGGCTAGAATTTCTTTGAGGATTTCCTCAAGCCTTATCATTTGTCCACTGCAGTGTCTAGGTGTGCTGATCCAGAAGACTTCTTCAATGGTATGTTTAGGAAGAAGGTAGCATGCAAAGGTAGGCCTCATCAATTCTAGTTTCCTGAAGACCTCATCAGAAATGAGTTTGATCTAGATGAGCAGGAGCTAAGGAAAGAGAAGTGGGTGGCTTATAAGAAAGCCTTGGATTTTGTGCATCAGTTTGATGCTAGCTATGACCCATTGTCTAGCTTTTTCCCACTGGAAGAGAAAATAAAGTTTTTGATTTTTTGCTTTGAAGATGTGATGCAGACACTGAAGGAGAAGAGGGAAGCTATAATTAAGAGCAAGCCTGAGAAGACAAGAATGATCCTAAGTAGGTCAGCTTCTAGCAAGGATATCCATCTTGGTGATTACACACTGCATAAGAAATCCAGTTATAGTGTGCAGATGCCTAAAATAAGGGAGCCCTCTACCTCCAAAGGAAAGAGGAAGATACAAGATGTCATTGACATCCAAGAAAGACCAAAGAAGCAAAGGGTGGGGAAAGAAGTGCAATCAAATACACCTTTGTATTCCCCATCCCAATCCTCTATCCATATAGGAAATGAGCAAGTAGCAACAGAGCAGCTCCTACAGTTAGGTAGTCTAGGGGAAATTGCATACACTTATGATGAAGTGGAGGAAAGAATGCCAGAAGAACCCATTGCTGCTGAAATGGATATCACTACAACTGAACTCAAACGCTAGGAGTGGGATCCTGAGATAAAACAAGCAAGTAGTTCCTTTTTAGCTGATAACAATTTTGTCACATCAGAAGCATTTATGCAATTTATATGGAAACAACACATAGATAAATCTAATGCTAGATGTGAAAGGAGAAAAGTTGAGCTGCCAAATAAAGATCCAGCCCTGGTGGAAGAGGAAATAAAGCAAGAGATGATGGAAGAATTCAACACCATCACCCTTGAGCAAGGAAGAGATATAGTAGCACAAGCTGGAGTGCTTATCTTACCCGAATGGGATATAGCAGACGCCCTGGTACTAGATGCAGTGAGAAAAGAGACTAAACCCATGGAGGGGATTACTTTCAATAAGGACAATGCTGCACTCATCATGTGGTCTCTCAAGAGAAATGAGAGTAGGAAAAGAAAAGACACCCCAGGGTCAAGTTACCTTGGTGGAATGATGGTGAAGAGAGTGCAGAGTAACGGGGTAGTGGAGGCTTCTTGCACTGTGTTAGAGACTGCAAAATTTAGTGTTGCAAAAGCAGAGAGGGAAGCCAAAGAGAAAGAGGCCCCCCAAGTTAAGTTGGAAATAGTTTTGAAGGCCTATCACAATGCCAAGGAGGAGGTAAGAGGCAAGGATAGCATCATTGCCAAGCTGCAGAGCCAGTTGACTGGACAATACCATCAAGGTGAGTCTTCAACACTGATGATTTCGTCTTCTCCTGCAAGACCTCCACCTACTAGCCCTATCATTGAGTTTCCACCATCTCCAGCACCCTCCAGCTCTCAAATGGTTGAAATTACTCAAGAATTGGAAAACTTGAAACAGGCTTAGGCCCTATATGCAAAGAAGTATGAGGAGAGAGTAAGAGCTACAATTTCCAGTTTTGCAAATACAATAAATGCCTCATTGCTCTATAAAAATGTAGGTAAAATTATGGATATATGGAATGAGCTCAGGAGAGAAAAGGCTATTTTGACACCTATTTTTGATAAATGGAGGCCTAGGAGCAAGATTTAGAGTTTATGTGTGTATCTTGCGATGAGGCAATGGCCAATCCGATCATCAAATCCACTTTTGATGTCGCTAAAGTCTTAGTACAATTAGCAATAGAGGTGGATAATGTGGATAGGAAGGTTAATTTGTGCAAGAAGGAGTACACTGATCAAGTTTTTGAGTTGCTCCCAGGAGTTTTTGCTAGCCCAAATCAATTAAAGGACAAACAAATGTGGCTTAAGGAGATAGAAGCTAAATTGTCAGTAAGAGTTAAAGGAATTATTGATCTTGATGATGCTTCTTTCTTTGTTGTAACAATACAAGAGATAGAGAAAATTAAGTCACATTATGGTTTTCTCAATTCAGAAGTCATCAAAATGAGAAATTCTTGGGAAAGGTTGAATAAGACTAAAGATAAAGTGATTAATTTCTCATGGCCGACAGAAGAAGTGTATGGTGAGTGGACAACTAAATATGTCACCCATGATCCGGAATAGTCAGAGAGCACCCTTGAAAAAGTAGAAGAGGTTGCAACTGAACAACTTGTTGAAGAAATTGCAGAGGCCGAAAAGAGCTTGTAACTCTTTTTCCGAAAAGCTTGTAACCTCTTTATTTTGGAAGAAATGATTGTAACAAACTCTCCTCCAGAAGTCTGAAGCTTTGTGCATCCATGTTGTTATAAATGGATACCAGGACTAGAGGAAGGGAGATCCCAAAAGAATTGTAAGAAAACGCTGCAGAAATTTATCTGAGCTTTTCTAAGTCTAATGGAGAATACTCAAAATTTCTTGTAATATTTCTTGAACTAAATATCAATATACAGACCATCGGTTTCGAGTAAAGCTTTGTGTTGTCTTCAAGTGTGTTTACAAATTTGTTTACTATTTCATTTTGAATAACCTACTGTTATTCTGTTTGAATGGGATTGCAAAGCAATTTTAGTAGAAGTGTTCGTTAGCTTTTCTCTTTAGGAGGGAAATTAAAGATGCGGGGATCACTCATACCAGTAAACTCTTTGGAAGAGACTGTGAATTTTGATGACCATAGCTTAGTTTGGAATGCTTGAATTCTTGTAGGTGTCAAGCATATACAAGGATTAATAGAAACCAAGCCAATGGGATGCATAAAAATGTTTTGTTTGAGGTGTATTATCTGAGTTTAGATGACTTTGTGACCTTGGATAAGGCACTAGTATTAATTGAAGTTGTTTATTGCATGCTTTGTTGATCGAAATACTGAATTTAAGTATAATTTTCATTCTTTGTTTTCAGTTGATTTCAAGGTGAATAGATCCACTATTTTTCTGGACTGGTTTGCTGTGGGGTTATGTTTGAAAATGTGAATTCAATTCACAAAGGTATACCCACCTGGGCTCTGAGCAAGTCCAAAGTGTAGGAGGTTCAATCAAACCTTGTCATATGTTGTGTTGAGAATTTCCTTATCTTTGATGTCTCTTCTGCACCGAGTTTAATCATATTATTTTAAGGATGTTAAAGGGAACCAGATTTTGAAGACAACAAAAGTGGCGACTCTGCTAGGGAGAGTTACAATAAAGATATAAGCACAGATTTGTGTTGAGGCTTGTAAAGAAAATTATTGTGTGTTTGTGGATAAGACTGCTTGTTTTCATTATTCCCATAGTTTTGTGGGTGGTGAATCTGCTACTTTTTAACCAGTCCTTGTGAGATACAATTTTTTCTGAAAGGAAGACAAGCGAGATGCAAGGAGCAAAAAACACAAGATCATTCATGAAGAAACATCCTTGTGAAAATTTGCAAGAAGGTCTGCCAGAACAGTCACGGAGAGGCCAGAAGAGATCTGTGTTGCATGAGCCATCAAATGCTGCTTGGGTGCAGAAAAACAATAATACTGGTAAGATGCTTGATCGACCTGTTTATGCAAAGTCTAATTCATCTTCCAGAGATTCAGAACATGATATTTTAGGTTTCCATTCGGGATTGTTTGGAAATATTAATGATGCACCTATTTTAAATCAAGATCTATCTCATGTTAGTGTTTTTGCAAAAGATAGAACTAGTTCAAATGCAATTAGGCACTCTGTTCCTAAGACAATTGATGGGAACATTAGTCTGATTGACATAGATCAAGTTAATGCATCCGACTCTGAAGAAAACTTCTCTGATGAGGATAAAGTGTCTCAAGAGATTGAATATTTAAATAGAAGAGTCCATCATTTAATATCCTTAAGAGCCCAAAAGGAGGCAAGTAAGGAGAAGGAAGTTAAAGCCAAACTAATGGAAAGGGATAGGCTTCTTAGATAGATAGTTGATCTTGAAGTACTTGCTAAAGAGAAAGAAAAAAGTGACAAGGAAGGCCCTACGATTAGAGAAATTCTAATTCCCAAAACTAAACAAGCTTGTAAGTCAGTAGCCCAGCCAACTAGGGAAGTATTTAATGACTCCCAGTTTCCTAAAGCCAATTTAGATAAAGGAAAATAGAAATGGGTAGATGATGGAATAGAATCTAAAACTGCAGAAGAGATTTCTCATAGGATTCTAGCACATGAGAGAGAGATGGAAAGGATGAGGAAGGAAAAGGAAGATCTCCAAATGGAACTGGAAAAGGATGAGTTAGAAGCAGCGAATCAGGAAGTTAAAAGAAAGATTAATTACTTAAAGGCTCCCCCTATTACATTCCCATCAGAAGATCTTAGCAAGCCTAATCCCCAACACATTTCCTTTCCTCAGGTTAATACTCAACCTGCAGTACAAGCTAATATTGCCTCAGTAAGCCAAATACCTGTGAATAAACAATATACCCAAGCACCTCAATCTCCAATCCCAAAAGCTAAAATGACCATGGGAAATAATAGTGCTATTACCCCTTTTCAAAGAAGACCAATCAATTTAGAACAATATAGACAATTGTTCTTTGATGGGATCCCGGGATATCCAAATCATGTTCCCACTGAGTTAACAGACAAACTCCATAAATTTGCTGGGAACAATGCAATTAGTGCTGAGGAACATCTGAAATCTTTTGGGGATCTAATAAATGATTATGAGATAGTAGATGAAGATGTTATTATGAAACTGTTTGTTCAATCCCTGGTTGATGATGCAAGAGATTGGTATAGATGTCTTCTAGTAAATAGCATAGGTTCATGGGAAGATTTTAAAAATTGCTTTCAAGAGTAGTATGGTGACAAGACTAATGTGAGTTTCATGCTAAATGAGTTCAACAATATTAGAAAATATGAAAATGAAATGGTCACTGATTTCAATGCCAGATTCCATAAGGCCATGCACAGATTGTATCAAGTGATGAGGCTAGATGATAACATGTGTCTTAATACATATTACAATGCATTTGATTCCAAAATGGCCTATATCTTGAGAGATAAAAATCCCCATAACTTGAGAGATGCTTTTAGAATTGCCATAAATGTAGAAAGTAACAGAAAAGCATCTGGAAAATTAGGAAGAAGGACAGATGGTAGATTATGGCAAGAAACCAAACAGCAACCTAATAAAGTTGATAAAGAGGATGATAAAATAGAGAAATTGGTTACTGCTATGAAAGATTTGACTGCCAAGGTTAACAAAAATGATAAACCTCATTATAACTGGCAAGATAGACCCCCTAGATTACATGATATGCCCTATAATACCAATTGGAAGGATGGTAAACCCCAAATTGAGAAGCCCAAAATTACCCAAAGTCAAGACACACCGGATCCCTTGAAAGGGAAAACTGTTCACAATATAGAAAATACTCCTTGGTGTATTACTTGTGATGGACCACATTCTCCTCATTAGTGTGTAGTGGCTCAAGCTCTTGAGGAATCTATGAGACCAGAAGCAAAGCCTAACATTAATATGTTTGAAACCATCATAGAAAGTGATGAAGAATCTGTGCAAAGTGAATACAATGATGTGTTGGATAGTGAAAAGCTAGTGCAAGGACAGTTAGCCTTAGGTTGGCATCCTACATTGAATGTGGTGACAATTGAAGATGAAGAGGTTCATCTTAGGAGGCCTAGTGAGGAAGAAGTTAGAAATCTCACTAAGGCTGCAATTGCCAAAGCAAAACATAACTATAACCTGAGAAGCACTAAGAGAGACACTGATCAGGGTGAGCCGGGTTCTATGTTTGTAAAGGAAGTTACAAAAAGGGGGGCATCAAGTAGTGCTACTACTATTCCTAAGGTCGGTCAAGAGAAAGGAGAACAAGTTAAAGATGTACATAAAGGAAAAGATGATAAAAATGTTGGTGATGTACAAGGAGCAGAGACAGTGAGAAAGGAAAGTCAATTCAAAACAGAAAAAGTTAGGGTTAATACTAAAAAATGCAATAATTCTACATTTGATATGGCCCAAGCTTTAACTCAAATGAAAGTCACTGTTCCATTAGTAGAATTGCTAAAGATTAAAGAACATAAGGATGCAATTTTGTCTTTATTCTCTAGTATATCTGATAGTGACACAGTATTACCCACTGGTTTAGCTAAAGTTGGAAAGGATCAAGAGTTCCAAACCCCAGAGGTTTATGTTGGAACCACTATCACTCAGGAGCCTTCTCAGGTAGATCCCTTCTATGTTACCTTGTTAGTCAATAACCGGTTGATTAAAAACTGCATGATAGATTCAGGAGCTGCTGCTAATGTAATGCCCTATGGTGTTATGAAAGAATTGGGGTTATCAATAACCACTGTGTATGGGAAATGCTATGCCATGGATAATAGAGAAGTACCTATAATAGGTACAATAAAAGATGTAGAAGTAAAAATAGCAGCATTTCCTGAAGCCACTTACAAAATGGATGTTATTGTTACTGACACTAAACCCCACTATGGTATGTTACTTTCTAGGCAGTGGGCAGCAACAGTAGGGGGAAATGTCCAACTGGACTTATCTTATGCTACCATTCCTATTAGTGGTAATTAGGTCAAATTATATAGAGAGCCATGAGCTCCTAGGGTAATTGAAAATGTAGACCCTATTATGCTTAATTGTATAATTGATGTAGATTTAGATAACTTTAGACTTCAACCAATTTCACCTCAATTGAAGAATACTGACCCTATGGTGGTTGAGCTACAAGCACAGCAGTATGGGTTGTGGCAGATCTATTTTGATGGAGCTTTCCCTAAAGAAGGATCTAGAGCAGGGGTTCTTTTTGTGTCCCCATCAGGTATAACTTTCAAGTACTCATTTTTATTGGCATTCCAATGCACAAATAATACTATAGAGTATGAAGCCCTATTACTAGGACTTGAGGTTGCAAAAAGGCATGGAATCCAACTGTTGAAAGTAATGGGGGATTCAGAATTGGTTGTTTCTCGGGTGAGATCTAAATATGCATCCAAGAATGATAGATTAAAGCAGTATAAGCATGTTGTTTGGGATGTTATTGAGAATTTTGATGCATTTTCTATTAAGGCAGATTTCCTAGCTAATGTTTTTTTGAAAAATGATGATGCAACGCTAACCGGTATTTCCACTGTGGAAATAAAATCTAGGCCTACTATTACTGATAATGTGTATAATTGGCAAGTTTTTGCTGATGATGAAGACATTCTTAGGTTTATCCAATGTGTTGATGATTATGATGGACAAAAGATTGATTGTAATGCATTGGTGGAAGTGGTAGACAATAGAGAGACAGTGTTTGGAAATGATGTGGTCCAGTTGGAAACCAATGAAATACCTAAAGGGGTGGTGGAGCTGGAGAGCATGTTTAGTTATAATGATAGTCATTTACATCAACAGTCTACCACCAAGTTGGAAGAGTTAGAGGAGGTAAACCTAGGGATAGAATCATCCCCTAAGTTGGTATATATTGGAAAGAAATTACCCCCTCATGTCAGGACTAACCTTATTAATTTATTGAAAAGGTATAAGCATGTCTTTGCTTGGTCTTATGAAGACCTAAAGGTGTATAGACAAGATCTTTTTCAGCATGAAGTTCCTTTACTTCCAGATGCTAAGCCTTTCAGACAGAAATAGAGGCCTATCAATCCCTTGTTAGAAACTAAAATGCAACAAGAGTTGACTAAATTGAGAGAAGGGGGGATTATCAAACCAATAAGGCATTCTTCATGGGTTTCCAATTTGGTCCCAGTGAGGAAGAAGAATGGAGACATCAGATTGTGTGTAGATTTTAGGAATCTAAATGTTGCTTCCTTGAAAGATAATTACTCATCCCCAAATATGGAAGTCATGCTATAAAGAGTGACAGGATGTGATCTTTTCTCCATGATGGATGGTTTCTTAGGATATAATCAAGTGTTGGTAAAGGAGTCTCAATAGTTTAAGACAGCTTTCACTACTCCATGGGGAACTTATGTATATGTGAGAATGCCATTTGGATTAAAAAATGCAGGAGCTACATTTCAGAGAGCTATGGATGTAGCCTTCAAAGAATTCATAAACATCATCATGGTGGTTTATCAAGATGATCTAACTTGTTTCTCTAAAAAGGCTGATGATCATTGTGGACATCTAGAGAAGGTGTTCAATAAAGCCTTGGAATTTGGTGTATCACTAAATCCCAAGAAATGTCATTTTGAGGTCACTGAAGGAAAGTTACTGGGACACATAGTCTCTAAGGAGGGGGTAAGAATAGACCCTGAGAGAATTGAAGCAATCAATAGGGTGTCTAAACCTAAAAATGTGAAAGGTATCCAATCCTTTTTAGGTAAAGTAAATTTTGTCAGGAGATTCATTGCAAACTTTGCAGAGATAGTGAAGCCTATCGTCAAATTGCTTAAGAAGGATACAAAATTTCATTGGGATCAAGAAGCTTCAAAAGATTTTGCTGAGATTAAGAAGGCAATCCAGGAGGCACCAGTGTTGAAATCTCCTGATTATAGTAAGCCTTTTTCTCTGTTTTCTTTTGCTTCATATCATATGGTGGCTACAGTATTACTACAAAAGGACAATGAAGGATATGAACATCCCATAGCCTTCTACAGTAAGTCTTTGTAGGCAGTAGAACTAAAATATGAAACCATGGAGAAACAAGCTTATGCCCTAGTCAAAGTTGTTAAGGCTTTTAAGCCATACTTAGTGAATGCAAATATCATTGCCTATGTCCCACATGCTGCAGTTAAAGATATTTTGTCTCAGTCTGAGGTTACTGGGAAGAGATGCAGATGGATTAATAGAATTCAAGAATTCAACTTGGAGATAAAGATCACCAAATTGGTGAGAGGTTTAGGTTTGGCTAAGCTCATGACTGAGTCAAATCTCATGAATGTAGAAATACACAATGTTGAGGTTAGAGATGCTTTGGTCACTAGTATTGAGAGGCAACCCTGGTATACAGAGATAATCCAAGTTTTGAGAGGTGATACCCTCCCAGAAGAAATGACATACAATCAGAAAAGAACTCTGAAACTCAAGTCCCAAAAATATGTGCTCATTCAGGGTGATCTTTTCTGGAGAAAAAGAGATGGAGAGTTAGTAATGTGTTTGGATGAATTTCAAGCTAAACAGGTGTTGACTGAAATGCATGATGGAGTATATGGAGGTCACTATTTTGCTAAGACTACTGCTGGTAAGATAATTCGGGCTGGTTATTATTGGCCCACCTTATTTAAAGATACCCATGCATATGTTCGGAGATGTGACCCATGTCAGAGATTCTCATCCAAGCTCAAGTATGAAGGAGCCTTACCCCTAAATCCAGTCTCTGTAGAAGCTCCTTTTGTCCAGTGGGGCATTGATTTTATTGGAGAAATTGTTGAGAAGTCAGAGAGAGGTCATGGATGGATCATAGTGGCCACTGATTATTTCACCAAATGGATAGAAGCCATCCCTACAAGAAGAGCTACTAGTAAAGTTGTCATTAGTTTCCTAATGGATAATATTGTAACTAGATTTGGAACACCTACCAAATTGGTGATGGATAATGCCATGTGTTTCAGATCAAAAGAATTTGTAGGCTTTTGTACAAGTCACGGTATACTCATGTCATACTCTTCACCTTATCACCCTTAGGGGAATGGACAAGCAGAATCCAGCAATAAAAGCTTGTTGAATATCATCAAGAAAATCCTAGAAGAGAATAAAAGATCTTGGGATCAAAAGATGAAGTTAGCTCTGTGGGCAGATAGAATAACAGTTAAGAAATCCATTGGAATGCCACCTTTTGAATTAGTCTATGGCACCCAGGCCAGGTTACCAGTAAATAACCTTCTTCCAGTGTATAAGTTTTTGCAAGATGAGGACATGGAGGTATCTAAACCAATGGAAAACAGAATGATCCAAATTGTAGAAATGGAGGAGCTTAGGACTTCTGCCCATAAGAAAAATTAGAAGATCTAGTTGCAGTCAAAGTATCTTTTTGATAAAAGGACATCACTAAGGAAGTTTTGAATTGACGACATGGTTCTTCAATGGAATGCAAAAGGACAGGATAAGGGAAAGCATAAGAAATTTGAATCACTATGGTGACTTAAATGGTAAGGATTCATATTTCTTGAAGAATATGGATGATGAAATGCAGGAATTTCTAGTGCATGGACAATTCCTAAAGCATTATTTCTCTTAATGTCCATGCACAGCAGGTCCTTTGTTTGTACATATTTTGTTCCTTTCCTGCTTTTCTATCTTGGTCTGTGTTTTAGTCTATTCCTCCAGAGTTTTTGAGTTTTCTTGTGTTGACCTTGCTATCAACCATCCCTAGTCAGAGCCGCTGTTATCACTGATTAAAAATGGGCTTTTCTTTTCCCATGATTGGCTATGGTTTGTTGAAATTTTGAATAGAGTGCAGTTTCAAATGCTTCAGCTTTGTTCTAGACCTCAAGGGTTTAAGTTTTTATTTTATTTTAGATCCTCTTGTGTTTGTTTTAAACCCTCTGATTTCTAATCTTTCGTTACTTTATTCACTTAAGTAATGGGTCATGGGGTCGTAGGAAGTGTCCCCCCTTGTTGTTTGCCTAGGCGGTTATGTTAATTAATCAAAAAATTTGTGCCTCGTATGTTTTTCTCCTAAAGTTGTCGGGCCCAGTAACTAGTGCGCATCTCGCGGATGGATCCACGGCTCGTGTTATTTCGCTAGGCGAAGTTACGCGTAGTTTAAAATGAGCAAAATTGTGAAAACCACATGGCATGCCACATAGACGGCCCAACTAGTTGTTGACAGTGAGTAAAATGGTGGCATGTGGCACAAGTCACAACAATCAATGGGTCAAGATTAAAGGCTAAAAGGCGGGCCCCAGAGGTGAGTCAGGTCGCAGATGGAGATGACCTGGCGGGTACAGCTGTCAATAACTTACTGGAGCCCCGTGGTTTTTTCTTGGCCAATGCAAAAGTGACAAGTCAGCTCTGAAGGTGATTGGGTGCTAGGTGTTCACAGTGAGTCAATGGGCCCACCCCTCCCGAAAGCCTTTTTAGATGATTAAAAGCCGATCAACTTAAGAGATGATCTGACGGTCTACACTATTTCGCAAGGGTAAGATGCTCATTCTTTATACCCCGTGAAATAGCGAGAGTGCATGAGAGTCATCCATGTGTCATGATGACACGTGGTCTAAGAAGAAAATGTGGGCTGCCAAGGTGGAACTGGTGGTATAAAAGAAAGACATGCGGCCAGCGTTAAGTCGAATGCGAAGGAAATTTCAAGGCCAATGATTGGGCGCAACGTGGTATCATATAGCCAATAGACAAATGGGACCTGATGCAGAGCCAAAGTTGTTGGTTAATCTAACGCTCGATCAAGTTTCTTTTGATCGGACGGTCGACGCTATTTCGCAGGACTAAGCTGCCCGATAGTTATGCTTCACAAAGTTGCAAAAGAGCAAAATGAAACGGTTGCAGGAACGTTGTGACCCATTGGAGTGAAAGTTATGAATTCTCGTATGAATTCAATCTTGAAAGGACGGCCAAAGCATGCAGAATCAATATTGTAGTTAAGGCCCTGAGTACAATATTTGATTTCCTATCAATCGGGTGAAGATATCTTTTAAAGGATTTTGCAGAAGAGCAGATGCAGAGTTATTTTCTTTAGGTACAGAGCAAGTCAGTTCAGTTGCAGAGAAAATTCCTTCAAGCGAAGAACACGTTCTCTCGTATTCTTGTATAGCAATTCATATGTAGTGTTTTAGATAAGATAATTTTTTCATCACAGAATTGTTTAGGAGTGGTATTCATTTCTTACATTTTCAAAATGGCTCCTAAAAGAGAGTTTTCTGGCAAAGTTAACTATTCAGAAAGGAGTGTCTATGATGATTTTTTAGAACAATTGACATTGTCAACTAATCAGGCTTCAAAGGCAAAAGAGTTAGTGCCCAAGCCTCCCCATTTAAAGATAGGAGAAGGATTATATGACAAGGGTAACTAGTTAAGAGACCCATAGGTTGGATTGTCTGGATTATAGGGCAAAATAGTATCTGGGAACTAGATGTCGGGAAATTAGTTGTCCCAGGGGTATTTATGGACACAGATTTGCTGACCCAAATTGCGCTCAACTATGATCCAGTCACAAGAAGCATTCGGGATGTAAATGGGAAAACCCTTGTTGAGATTAATGCTAAAGAGTTCAGGACAACTTTTGGGCTTAATGAGTTCACCAATTTTCTAGAACCTATAAATTTCACATCATTAGCCCAAATTTACGGCACACAGAGGAGTCATCTCAAGAATGGGCCTCTCAAGCATTTTTTTGTGAAAATAGGATGGTTAACAGTTGTAGGACCCAACACACAAGAGCCCTTTTCATTAAGTATGTTCACCCTAAGGGCTAAAGGAATGTATTGGGCACTTTGCCAAGTTTCAGAAGAAGATGCTGAAGCAAATATGCTGAATCATTACTTGTTAATGATTACTCAGATTTTGAATCCTTCTCTTGCAATTACATTTGATTATGCCTCTTATATTGCTAATGCTATTCATGGAGGGTTAATAGGAATCAAGAATGGAAAGGTGGATAGGCCTTTCGGATGGTACTCACTCCTGATGCATCTTTTTCTCTTCAAAGGTGGTGATTACTTTGCTAGTGGACTGGACCTTGTTAAGGAGAAGGAAGGAGAAAAAATGTCGGTTCAATTATGGAGTACTGTGTTGTCATATGATAGAGAGGATGCCAGTTTTTTGAAGTTTAATAAATATTTTGCATCGAAGATAAGGACTCTCCTTTGCTCTGAGAACCCAAGAATCCCCAATGTTCTTCTAGAATTCATAAGACCAAAAGAATTCACAGAGATCATAAAAATTGTTCATAACTGGGGTAACATTTATTTGTATCCAGTCTCCACAGATTTCAGAGTGTTTGGTTTTAGAGGCACCCCATTTTTGCTACTTTACCAGGTCCCTCTCAAAGTAGGAATCGCAGAGATCCTTAGACAAATTGGTGGCTTACAAGAGGCAGAGTTAATAGGCAGGGGTAAAGGGACTATTTTCCCTGCAACTACCATAGCTCACCAATTTGTAATAACAAAAGGACGCTAGAATTGCTTTGAGGATTTCCTCAAGCCTTAGCATTTGTCCACTGCAGTGTCTAGGTGTGCTGATCCAGAAGACTTCTTCAACGGTATGTTTAGGAAGAAGGAAGCATGCAGAGGTAGGCCTCATCGATTCCAGTTTCCTAAAGACCTCATCAGAAATGAGTTTGATCTAGATGAGCAAGAGCTAAGGAAAGAGAAGTGGGTGGCTTATAAGAAAGCCTTGGATTTTGTGCATCAGTTTGATGCTAGCTATGACCCATTGTCTAGCTTTTTCCCACTGGAAGAGAAAATAAAGTTTTTGATTGTTTTCTTTGAAGGTGTGATGTAGACACTGAAGGAGAAGAGGGAAGTTGTAATCAAGAGCAACCCTAAGAAGGCAAGAATTATCATAAGTAGGTTAGCTTCCAGCAAGGCAATCCCTCCTAGTGATTACACACTGCATAAGAAATCCAGTTATAGTGTGTTGATGCATACAATAGGGGAGCCCTCTACCTCCAAAGGAAAGAGGAAGATACAAGATGTCATTGACATCCAAGAAAGCCCAAAGAAGCAAAGGGTGGGGAAAGAAGTGCAATCAGATACACCTTTGTATTCCCCATCCCAATCCCCTATCCATATAGGAAATGAGCAAGCAGCAGCTGAGCAACTCGTACAGTTATGTAGTCTAGGAGAAATTGCATACACTTATGATGAAGTGGAGGAAGGAATGCCAAAAGAACCCATTGCTGTTGAAATGGATATCACTACCACTGAACTCAAAGGCTAGGAGTGGGATCCTGAGATAAAATAGGCAAGTAGTGCCTTTTTAGCTGATAACAATTTTGTCACATCAGAAGCATTTATGCAATTTATATGGAAACAGCACATAGATAAATATAATGCTAGATGTGAAAGGAGAAAAGCTGAGTAGCCCAATAAAGATCCAACCTTGGTGGAAGAGAAAATAAAGCAAGAGATGATGGAAGAATTCAAAACCATCACCCCTGAGCAAGGAAGAGATATGGTAACACAAGCTGGAGTGCTTATCTTACTCAAATGGGATATAGCAGACGCCCTGGTACTAGATGCAGTGAGAAAAGAGACTAAACCCATGGAGGAGATTACTTTCAATAAGGACAATGCTGCACTCGTCATGTGGTCTCTCAAGAGAAATGAGAGTAAGAAAAGAAAAGACACCCCAGGGTCAAGTTACCTTGGCGGAATGATGGTGAAGAGAGTGCAGAGTATAGGGGTAGTGGAGGTTGCTAGTATTGTGTTAGAGACTGTAAAATTTAGTGTTGCAATAGCAGAGAAGGAAGCCAAGGAGAAAGAGGCCCCCCAAGTTAGGTTGGAAATAGTTTTGAAGGCCTATAACAATGCCAAGGAGGAGGTAAGAGGCAAGGATAGCATCATTGCCAAGATGCAGAGCCAGTTGACTGGACAATACCATCAAGGTGAGTCTTCAACACTGATGATTTCCTCTTCTCCTACAAGACCTCCACCTACTAGCCCTATCATTTAGTTTCCACCATCTCCAACACCCTCCAACTCTCAAATGGTTGAAATTACTCCTCAAGAATTGGAAAACTTGAAACAGGCTCAGGCCTTATATGCAAAGAAGTATGAGGAGAGAGTAAGATCTACAATTTCCAGTTTTGCAGATACAATAAATGCCTCATTGCTCTATAACAATGTAGGTAAAATTATGGATATATGGAATGAGCTCAGGAGAGAAAAGGCCATTTTGACACCTATTTTTGATAAATGGAGGCCTAGGGAGCAAGATTTAGAGTTTATGTGTGTATCCTGCGATGAGACAAGGGCCAATCCCATCATCAAATCCACTTTTGATGTCGCTAAAGTCTTAGTACAATTAGCAACAGAGGTGGATAATGTGGATAGGAAGGTTAATTTGTGCAAGAAGGAGTTCACTGATCAAATTTTTGAGTTGCTCCCAGGAGTTTTTGCTACCCTGGATCAATTAAAGGACAAACAAATGTGGCTTAAGGAGATAGAAGCTAAATTTTCAGCAAGAGTTAAAGGAATTATTGATCTTGATGATGCTTCTTTCTTTGTTGTAACAATACAAGAGATAGAGAAAATTAGGTCACATTATGGTTTTCTCAATTCAAAAGTCAACAAAATGAGAAATTCTTGGAAAAGGTTGAATAAGATTAAAGATAAAGTGATTAATTTCTCATGGCCGACAGAAGAAGTGTATGGTGAGTGGACAACTAAATATGCCACCCATGATCCGGAATAGTCAGAGAGCGCCCCTAAAAAAGTAGAAGAGGTTGCAACTGAACAGCTTGTTGAAGAAACTGCAGAGGCCGAAAAGAGCTTGTAACTGTTTTTCCGAAAAGCTTGTAACCTCTTTATTTTGAAAGAAATGATTGTAACAAACTCTCCTCGAGAAGTCTTAAGCTTTGTTCATCCATGTTCTTATAAATGGATACCAGGACTAGAGGAAGGGAGATCGCAAAAGAATTGTAAGAAAACGCTGCAGAAATTTATCTGAGCTTTTCTAAGTCTAATGGAGAATACTCAAAATTTCTTCTAATATTTCTTGAACTAAATATCAATATATAGACCATTGGTTTCGAGTAAAGCTTTGTGCTGTCTTCAAGTGTGGTTGCAAATTTGTTTACTATTTCATTCTGAATAATCTAGGGTTATTCTATTTGAATGGGATTGCAAAGCAATTTTAGTAGAAGTGTTCGTTAGCTTTTCTCTTTAGGAGGGAAAGTAAAGATGCGGGGATCACTCATACCAGTAAACTCTTTGGAAGAGACTTTTAATTTTGATGACCATAGCTTAGTTTGGAATGCTTGAATTCTTGTAGGTGTCAGGCATATACAAGGATTAATAGAAACCAAGCCAATGAGACGCATAAAGATGTTTTGTTTGAGGAGTATTATCTGAGTTTAGATGACTCTGTGACCTTGGATAAGGCACTGGTATTAATTGAAGTTGTTTATTGCATGTTTTGTTGATCGAAATACTGAATTTAAGTATAATTTTCATTCTTTGTTTTCAGTTGATTTCAAGGTGAATAGATCCACTGGTTTTCTGGAATGGTTTGTTGTGGGTTTATGTTTGAAAATGTGAATTCAATTCACAAAGGTATACCCACCTGGGCTCTGAGCAAGTCCAAAGTGTAGGAGGTTCAATCAAACCTTGTCATATGTTGTCTTGAGAATTTCCTTATCTTTGATGTCTCTTGTGCATCGAGTTTAATCATATTATTTTAAGGATGTTAAAGGGAACCAGATTTTGAAGATAACACATAGTTTTAGATAGAGACACTAAGTTTGTTGGTTGTTTTTAGAGAATGCTTTGGAAGAAGATGAATACATATTTGGAGTTTAGCTCTACTTTTCACCCACATACTGATGGACATACATAAGTAGTAAACTGGAGCTTGGGAAATTTGTTGAGATGCTTAGTTGGAGAGAAAACTGGAAGTTGGGATTTGATTCTTGCACAAACAGAGTTTGCCTACAATAATTCAGTGAACATGAGTACCGAAAGAACGCCTTTTGAGATTGTTATTGGAGCACACCCTAGAGGCATATCAAAATTGAGAGATATCAGTAATGAAGACAAGCAGAGTGCAGAGGTAGAATAATTTGCAGATGACATGAAGACCTTGCATACTCATGTTAAGAAGCATTTGGAGGATATGAACAACAATTATAAGGATAAAGAAGATGAGAAGAGAAGACATAAGGAATTTAAAATCGGCGATGAAATGATGGTTTATCTGAGAAAAGAAATATTTCCAGTTGGAACATATAACAAGTTGCAGATGAGGAAGTTTGGACCTTGCAAGATCTTGAGGAAATTCAGTTCTGGAAATACATATGAAGTGGAGCTCCCAGATAATTTGAGTATTTAACCTATATTCAACATTGTAGATCTACATTAGTATCATGAATTAGAATTCAGGGAAGATGATATTGTAGACTTAGAGAAACAGTTACTCTGAAAGGAACTAGAGCATATTGAAGACATTTTGGACAGTAGGATTGGGCGCAACACCCAGAGCAGTCAGTACAAGGAGTATCTTGTGAAATGGAAGGATAGACCAGTTGAAGATTCATCTTGGATTTCTCAAGCAGAGGTGGACCACCTTGGTTTTCCTTTGAACCCAACAAAGTGAGAGAATCACTTTTTTTCAACAACCCCAGATGTCTGATGCAGGAGCATCCCCGGTTCTTGGCAATCTTGCATCAACCAAAAACATTTCTTTCTAGTTTGTTTTATGTTTTGCAATTTCAACATTCTTTCTGCATTTTCTAGAATTTTGTGACTAGAGCTTATGGAGCTTGATTTTTCTTAATAACATGATCATCTTATTCTTAAAACATGGAACTTTTGGATCATTTTCTAGCAAGTTATCGCTTCTGGATTCTGAGACAATTTTCTAGCCTAGAACACTAGAACCACCTAGGCCTATTGGTAATTCTTACAAATCCTTTAAGTAACTTTCAAAGCCCCAGTTCATCGATTCCAATGTTCCTTGGTGTGTGGCCAACCTTACCTCTAATCCAGACTTCATCCTTTGGATTTTACAAAGGAATCTCTTTGGCGGAGGCCGGCCTGGTGGTTTTACACATTTAGTCTTGTTCTTCTACATTTGACCCTCTTGGGCCGACCCAGATCCCTCTTGACCATATAAATCAATGTAATTAAGAATCATAACTCATTAGAGAGAATATTTGATGCAGAGCATCATGAAACAAACCATCCATATAGAACTATCACCAATCCTTTAAGTTCTTGTGAGTCCAAAATGCAAAATAAGACAAACAATCTTCCATTTTTTATGACTGAAATATTGTCCTAATTGTGATAGTCAACATAAAGGTCTTTTGTTGATCTCTTCCAATAAGTTCCAAAGAACTTAAAGAGGGGTTTATCTACATAAAAAACAACAACTAATATTGCCTTCAAATATTCATAAACATAGAGAGGTCCCCTTACAACAAAGTGAACAAACCAACCTATCACTATCCCAAATCTTAATTTGTTTGATTTTCACAATAAAATGTAGATGAACAGTCATTGAAATATTTTGAAAATGGAAAAATTTATTAAATCTCTTTGGTGGACCTTTAGATAACCTCAATAAAGACCTTCCATAAAATTTATAGAAAGATCCAATGGTTCAATCTAAACTTATATCATTTTTTGTAAAACTCGTAACCCTCATTGAGGGTTTTGACAGTTTTCACCAAAACGTGCATAACTTGCTACAAAGTGATTGAAATTAAATGAAACCAAAGGGAAAACAAATTTAACACATGCCATTATCATATCCAATATATTTCCAATGGAGGAAAATATTTTTTCATAAATAAAAACATGAATGATCAGACTGCAATACCCAGAAAACAATGTGGAATGTGTAAGAACTTCAAACGATATTCATTTTCTTCCCCCAATCATACACACCCCCATTGGATTCGACCAAATGATGAATTTTATAACCTCCACATATCCATATGGTAGTTACAACTAACTCAACCACCTTTAGACCAATCAACAACCCTTTTACAACTTTGCAAAACATAATTTTTTTTGCTTGACAACATTTAATGCCACAAATGAAAACTTTGATGAATATGAGCTCCAAACTTGTAAGACTTCACATGAACTTTCCAAATAAATCAAAATGGACTTCAAATGGACCTTTTACAACCTTTTTACCCTTTCATGACTCATTTATACAAATTTGACCTCATAAACCCAATCAAGACCTTATTAGGACAACTTGGACAACTCATTACAATTGGCTCCTTTAGCCTTACATATGACCTCATAATGACTCAAAACACATTAAAATGACCATATAAACTCTCCATTTTCATGCCTTTTTTCACTCAATCTCTTACCCTAGGGTATCAACACTTCATCTCCACATTATTCCCTGCACTCAAACCTATTATTAGATAATAACATACATCATTAATGACCCATTGCATAAGTAACAACCACATTAAGTGGAACGTGTCACATTTGCATTGTGACTCTCAAAACAACAATAAAATGGCCACCTACAGTAGTCTTAGGACAACCAATGAAAGTATATCAAATTTGAATGTAAAAACTTCAATAATAATATAAAATGGTAGTACAAACAATCCTCTACATTTCCAAATCCATTTCCAATAAAAAATGAAGAAAACAAGAAGAGTTTCAGACCAATAAAGTGCAGATTTTAGACCAAAATTATAAGTAAAACCTTGTATTTTTATTGCCAAACCCTAAACTCTTACAATGCCAAGCAAATTTGACCCTCTACCTATTCATTTTGGATCATTACAAACATATTTAAACCTCTTCCCTTCATGGAAACTGAAAACCAACTCTTAACCACCCATACAACCACTTTTGGGTGTTTACAGCTTTAATTTATGGTCAAATTGACATTTTTAGTTGTCAATTGACAAGTTTCTAACCTTTTTGCATCTTGACACTTTCTAATCAACTTTATTAAATTAATATGATCACACAAGACCTTATGAAATTTAAAATGCTCATTAAAAACCTATTCTACCCATTCAACCCCATTACATTACTCAATTTGACAACTTATTACAAAATGACTCATTACATGAGTTTGATGACTCCAAATGGAATTATTATCCATGTTTAAAATATAAAATGGTAATTTTAACCTCATAGACTTAATTATCTCATAAATCTTCATTATGGCCTCATGGTGGCCAATCTTGTCTTGGGTGCTCCTACACCATACTCCTTGCCTCAAAAATTTCCAAGTCTCTTGGAAATGGTGTACCTGCAAAAACAAACAAACATAAAACCTGCACCATATTTCCCTTTTAGTATTCTCATCTTCACCTTGGGTTTTTAATTGTCATTCTCTTGACTTCCCATCCATTCTTTGTATCTTGTACCCCTCATTGCTGCATTTTCCTCTTGAATCTTCTCCTCCATGCTCTGATTAGGTTGCTCCCATCTACTCTTTATCTGACCTACATCTTCACATATGCCAAAACATTTGATACTCTGACTCTTCCCTTTCATCTTCACTCTTGGTTTCTTATTCATTAGCAAAATCAACAAAATCAAGAAGCAATAGCATGCCCCTTCCACCATCTGACTTCTACCAACATCCATCACCTTCACCATGTTTGGAATCTCTATCACAACAACATACATTTACAAAAGAATTAGACTTATCACCCAAAGACAACTCATAGTCTTATCATCAACATATTTCATCCCTATGCTAGGAGAACTCACACTTTCACTAGCCTTCTCATGGCCCATCATCATCTTATCAACCAACTCATCTTCCTTTACCAACTCATTCCTCATCTCATGCCATTCCTCTTGGCATACAAACTCTCTATCCAACTTCAAGGCTACATCATTAGCCTCACAATTCACTATCATAGGGGTACTTTTCTGCACTATACCCTTTACTCCATCCAAAGGACATTCCATTGTCTCAATCAAAATCAATTTTTCATACTCAAGCCCTTCAAGACTTGAACCCTTTTTGTCATCACCAACATCTCTGTCATCTACCTTTGTTGCAACTCTTGGAACCTCTTTGCCATTGGGTTCATCTTCCTCCTCACAAACTAACTGTTGCTCTTTTCTGTCCTACCCTTCCAATGCACAAGTTACCTCTCCTCTAACATCTTAATTTATCCTCTTCTAGGATATTTGTTTCAAATTCATACACATTTGTACTATCAGCATCACCCTTTATCAGACCATCCTCCACTTTTTCTGTCAGCAAATCAAATTTATCTTCTACTATGACCTCTCTAGGCCATCCTTGCCTCATCATGGACAATACACCAACACTCTCAATCACATTTTCTCCTCTTCTTATATAAACCTTTGACTTATCTGAACCACAATCTTTCACATCATCTAATTGACATGTTGCACATCCTATCAATGTACTCTTCATCCGTACAATCTCACTTTGCTTCTTCTCAAGGATTGCTTCCTTGTTCTCCTTCACCTCATACCTGATGATTTCTTCTTCTTCTTGCAACTTAGACTCTATCTTGTCTTCTTCAAGCCTAGAAGTGGCTTCTATCTTTGTCTTTTATCCATCCTTATGTTCCCCATACCTTAGGAACTCCCTTCTTGCAATCAACCTTATCCTTGGCATTCCCCACGCTGCCTTGTCATCCTACAATGATGTCATCACAAACTTTTTTCCATCCTTGTTAAGAACATATGAATTTTCTCTACCATCATGTAGGTCTTTAACATCAACTTCCATACTCTACCCAACATAAAATGACAATCAATCAAAGACATAATATCACATATAATAGTATCATAATATGGACCAATATTGAAAGAAACATATGCTTTCTCTTTAACATCAACCCATTGATCATTGTTTATCCCATATGCTCTGTAAGGTGACTCAAGAGGTGTCCTTGGAAAGTTCAACTTCTCAACCATCTCTATTGAGACTATATTTTCAAAATAACCACTACTAACAACAACCTTGCATACCTTACCCCTTCAATTGCATTGTGTCTGGAATATAGAGTGCCCCCAAGCATACCTTGCCCACATTTCTTCATCTTCTTCCATGATGGTTTCCTCTTTTATCTCTCAGTCTTCAATTTGCAATCTGCAAGGACCTACTACCTTGCTCTGATACTAATTTTATGTAGGTAATCATGAAACAAACCATCCATATAGAGATATCACCAATCCTTTAATTTCTTGTGAGTCCAAAATGCAAAATAAGACAAACAATCTTCCATTTTTTATGACTGAAATACTGTCCTAATTGTGACAGTCAACATAAAGGTCTTTTGTTGATCTCTTCCAATAAGTTCCAAAGAACATCAAGAGGGGTTTATCTTCATAAAAAAAAACAAATAATATTTCCTTCAAATATTCATAAACATAGAGAGGCCCCCTTACAACAAAGTGAACAAACCAACCTATCACTGTCCCAAATCTTAATTTGTCTAATTTTCAAAATAAAATGTAGACAAACAATCATTAACATCTTTTGAAAATGGTAATATTTATTCAATCGCTTTGGTGGACCTTTAGATAACCTCAATACAGCCCTTCCATAAAATTTATAGAAAGATCCAATGGTTCAATCCAAACTTATATCATTGTTTTGTAAAACTAGTAAGCCTCATTGAGGGTTTTGATAGTTTTCACCAAAACGTGCATAACTTGCTACAAAGTGATTGAAATTAAATGAAACCAAAAGGAAAACAAATTTAACTCATGCCATTATAATATCCAATATATTTCCAATGGAGAAAAAATCTTTTTCATAAATAAAAATCTGAATTATCAAACTGCAATACCCAGAAAATAATGTGGAATGCGTAAAAACTTCAAATGATATTCATTTTCTTCCTCCAATCATACACACCCCCATTGGATTTGACCAAATGATGGATTTTATAACCTCCATAGATCCATATGGTAGTTAAAACTGACTCAACCACCTTTAGACCAATCAACAACCCTTTTACAACTTTGCAAAACATGAGTTTTTTTTGCTTGACAACATTTAATGCCACAAATGATAGCTTTGATGAATATGAACTCCAAACTTGTAAGACTTCACATGAACTTTCCAAATACATCAAAATGGACTTCAGATGACCTTTCACAACCTTTTTACCCTTTCATGACTCATTTATACAAATTTGACCTCATAAACCCAATCAAGACCTTATTAGGATAACTTGGACAACTCATTACAATTGGCTCTTTTAGCCTTACATATGACCTCATAATAACTCAAAACACATTAAAATGACCATCTAAACTCAAATATGAGTGAAATGATTCATGGCATGATCTTTAACCTCTTGGTGTATGTTTGGGTTAGGTGCTCCTGCACCAATATCGAAGACATATCTTAAGATTTAGAGGTCCAGAGTTGACCGATTTTGTAATTGAGCATGTATGTAGCAGGCCAATGAGCCAAATCTTGTATCTTGGATGTTACCAGTTATTTGTAATCATTTTTCATGTTCTAACTTATTTAGTTCTGCTTTGACTCCATCATATCCTCTTTCTTCCATTATGTTTAATCTTTCTTCTCAATCTAGATTGATCTCTTTGAGGTCCCTCCTAACCGGTGACTACACCATATCTGTTGACTCATGTGAAAACATTTCAAACTTTGTGTAGTGACTTTTCTCATGATTAAAGGCTTATGACTGAATTTTTTACTTGAATCTTTAGAGATAAATATTTACAATGTAATTGCTGTTTTCTTCCTTATTCTATTACATCATTTCAACAATTATCTAATGCTTTCATTCAATAATTTCATAATAATATTGGTCCTAAAATTACTTTGATTGATTTGATTTATTGTAAGCAAGGTGTTAAAGAAAAAGTGACTAATTTTATTGGTAGATATAAACATTTTTATTCTCAAATTTCTTATCCTATGCTTGGTCATGATTTTCAAAGAATTTTTATTGCTAATTTACATTAAGATATTAGGGATAAGCTTTTATTTTCTGAGTTTACTTCCTTTATGCAGTTGTACGTAGCGCTTCATAATTATCAGCTTCGAGTGAGCCGATTTGAATCATCTCCTTCAATGAATCTAATTGATAAGAATGAGAGTGCTCAACAATATTTTTCAAAGTTTAAATTAAACAAGGGATACATAAAGATACATGACAACATCAATACTCAAGTGGCAGCTATGACATCAGGTATGGCCCCTCTATGCAAATACTTTAGAAAATAATTTACTCCTCTTTCCGAGTCTTTACATAGTATAATGATAAAATTGATAAATAAAAATGTGTTGAAACTTCCTCCTATCAAGCCAATTAATACCTCCAAACCTTTTCCATCTTATCATGATCCCAAAGCCTTTTTCCAAAATCATCATCGACCCAATCATGATATTGAAAATTGTTATACCTTAAGGAGTAGGATTCAAGACTTTATTGATAACAATACCATATATGTAGCTAGTGTGAATGACAAAGGAAATAAATTCGTAACTCCTTCTAATCAAAACCTTCAAATATTTACTAATCCTTTGCCTTCCTATTCAACTAATGTGGCCGAGTCTAAGCCTCTTGCATATTCTTTTGATGATCTTCATGTTGACTCAATAATGTTGTGAACCTTGTTGTCAAACCTACACCTCCTAAAGACTTATGCATTAACTTTGATCCTAGTGAGACTATTGATGTACCTAATGGCCCACTATATATCACCATGAAGATCAAAGACAAATTCCCATGAGGGGCGCTCATTGATCTAGCATGTATGGTAAATGTGATAACTGAAGAATATTTGTATACTTTACAATTGCATCAAGTATCATATGATAAATATGATGATGGTTTGTCTTTCCCTACTATTGGTTCTATTACTCTTCTTGTTGAGGTTGGTACTAAGTTCTTAGATGTCATTTTTGCTATCATTCCTACATCAGATCAATTTCATGTGAAACTGGGACATCATTGGATCTCTGCCATAAAAGAGATCCCTTCTACTATTGATAAATTTCCTAAATTCCCTCAAAATGGAACTATCATAACAATTAATCATAGCATGTATCAACCCATGGTGAGGCATGGAGATGTTGCCCTTGATTAATTTTGGCCTAAACAATTTGAGCCTCTTAAGCCTCAAAGTGATTCTCTTTTTCTATCTTATCAAAGATGGAAGAATGAGATGATCTTATCTTTGAGTAAGCCTAGAGACCCTAGACATATTCCTCTTCATGATGGACTTGGTATCCTTCCTACACCTTCTATTCCTCCTACATATGTTGTAGTCTCGCCTACTACATATTACAAAGGAAAGTGCCCAACATCTCCTATTTCACAACCTAGTAAACCTTCTCCCATTACTCCTCCTTTAAAGGAAGAAAAGAATCCCATATCCACTGATCCTAAACCTTTTCAACCCTCTGCTAAAACTATAAGAAATTGTTGTGCGAGAATGTCAATGGCAGTATCATGCTAAGGCTCATGAAATTTATTCTCAAGCCATTTCCTCCCTAAAGACACCAAATGTTGACTTGGTCCCATTTGTCCAGCCTTCACCTAACCATAGGGAGGAAGTTCAACCTAAATCCCCAAGATTAAAAATGCTTAAGAAAAATGACAGTTCATGCTCTATTCGTGGTAGAGATCCTATGTTTATTAATATTGATTAAAGAAAAGATGATGATATTGTTCATGCTAACAATGTCAATTCTAATGATTTCAATTATATGTATGAGCTTGTTGATTTCGACAAGGATTTATTTAAACAATTTTCAAAAGAATTAATCCTAGCTCCTAGTGACAGACAAAGTGACTCATCATTAGAGCATGATCCTTGTTTGGAACTTGCAATAGCTCCATCTATTATTTTTGAAGTTTCTCCTCTTGCATCTTGTCCACCTTCCCAAAACAATGTTCAACAAGATTGAGAAGCGGATGATTTGCTTGTTTAGCTTTATTCATGCCATAGATTCTCTCTCCTCTCTTGCTTGTTTGTAATGTGTTTTCCCTATAGTGTCCCTCCTAGACTTGTCTTTTGGTTTATGTATTGATAGACTTGATTGATGGTATAATGGTTGTGATTGTGTTCTAGTGTCTTTGTGATAGAGATGATATCATACCATGTCTCATTGCAAGCATGATATTGTGTTGTGGTTCTTTATCACTTGCTTGATTATCTATGACATATTATCATATATGTTGTATCATGGTTATTGGTGGTTGCAGGATTGCAGGTACTAGACATCGACTCCACTTGGTCTCATAGGTCTGAGCATGTCTTATCCCAATGGCAAGTTGTTGGAGATGGCATAAGTTTCCTTCCTTATACTCTGGTCCTAGTTGATATCCTAGCCAGTCTAGTGTCATAGTTGAATTGTCATGTGGCATCTTGTGGTATGTTGTGTGACCCTTATATCAGCTTTCCTTATGGTGTTGAGAGTATTAAATTATATAATTAATTAATAATTGATCAGTATAGTTTATTAATGTTAAAAATAATTTATCATATAGCTTGGTCATTTAATTATTATTTGTCTAATTTATTATTGAGATTTGATATGCATTTGTAGTATTTGGTTATAGTTTATGAGCCTTGGATATTTACTTATTTAATTATTTTATATGAATTACTATTTATTGATTTTGCTTGGTTATTTTATTTATTTAATGGGCCTTTGGATTATTATTTATTTGTTTATTTATTTAGTTGTGATATTTATTTTTTATTGCCTTTGATTTATTTGATTATTGGGCTTTTGTATTTTATTTTTCCCATGATATTATTTTATTAAATGGCTTTCATTTATTATTTCTCTTGTTACTATTGTAAAGCGGAAAAATCGAACCCTAGTTGTTCTCCCCTCCCCAACTCCAAGGAGAGAGAAGGGAGAGTCACTAGGGTTGATGGTTTTCACTTAGGAGAGACTTTACATTCAAAAGAGGGGTTGAAACCCACAAGATCCAATCCCACACAATGCAAGATTGGATTCTAAATGAGTTTCAAGGGTTGTGACATCAAGGATACCCTCTTTTGTAAAGAATGTAGATAGAATGATTGAACTAGGAATGCATGTAAAGTAGGAAAGATTCACTTATAAACAGAGATAGGGATACGGGATGAAGCTGCGGACCTGGAATTAGCAGTAAAATGTCGAGACAGTGCTGTTCTACAAATTTGAGTGAAAGTTGATGGGACGATGGCGCCCAGCGTGCACACGGTCCTCCGAAAAATCCACGAAATGAAGGTGGATCTGTTCATCTCTGCACAAGGATTCCAGATCTTCAATTACAGCCGCGTACCTACAACCTACACACAGAAAAGAGAGGATGATTGGGGGGTTAGGGATTAGGGGTTTACCTTTAGGTCAAACCCCGGTTTTGGAATTAACCAAGAAATGAGAATGTTGTAAATGTAAATGTTTGTAATGTAAACAAGTATTGATACCTTGTTGTAAGAATGTTTGTATTCTTACATGCGAAGGTGTAATGTATGTAGTATTTTGTATGTTGTATGTGATCTCCTCTTCAATGGTTGAATCCTTGTCTTGAATGGAACACTTAGCCTTGAATGGAGACTTAGAATGCTCAATTGCTTGAAGGAATTCTTGAATGCTTGAATGTTTGAATGTTTGAATATCGCTTTCGCCTCTTGCTCTTTCCTATTTCCTTCCTTCCTTTCTAGGAGAGGAAAAGTAGTTTGTATACTTGTCAATTAAGGTTGATAGACTGATTTTTCCGACCTTAGGCCGACCAGGAAACATTATTTCCCAAATTGCAAACTTAAAGACCCGATGCCCAAAAGAGACCGGGCCCAAAATAGGGCCAAGGACCAGGGCACTGGGTGCCACAGTCCTGGGGGACCAGGGCGCTAGGCGCCATGCTTCCACCTCTCGGGACAGCAGGGTGCAAGGAGGGATCAGGCCAAGGTGTAGAAAAATGCAGTTTTTGGTGTTACAAGCAGGTTTCGGGGTCTCCATTCAGGTTCAACATTGCGCCGCCATCGTGAAGACCCAAATGCAGTCGAAATTGCAAGTTTCGCAATTTTAGGACGCTACAACTATATGATTAATTTATATAATATAATTTCTACCTACCCTTTTATCTGATTGGTTGATTTTGTGGGGGTAAGTTGTTAAAACTATTTTATATTATTTACCTCGATTTTATGCATGTTAGGTATAATATGTAGTTTGTTGGAATATTTTGATTGGTTGAAATCTTTCTATAATTTTGAATTTAATTTTTATTTAATGTCTTTTGTGTGCTTTGCTAGAGTTTAGCTTCTGGATGTTTTTTGTAACCTTTGGATTTTCGAATTGTTTGCAGTCGGAATTGCTTGGTTGGATTGGATTTAGATTTTGGATTTTGGATTTTGGAAAGCTTGTCTGTCTAGATTTCGCTCTTCTACGATTGCATTGCCATCACTCTACTTTCGAGGTTGGAGATCTTTTCTATTTTTGCATTTTGATTTTGAAAAGAGTTTTTTTCTTTGTGTAAGAATAAAGATTGTATGTAGGAATTGGGAAACATAGCAGAAGAAAGGATATTAATATTGAAATATATGTATTAAGATTGGGGAATTAAATATTGGAATGATTTCTAGTTATATTTCTGGTTGTTGTTGTGAAATTCCAACTTTGCATTCTCTATGGTAGTAGTCTCTTGATTTGATTTTCCTATGGACTTGATGAGTCCTTGTTTCTCTATTTTAGTTGTGTATGAGACCCTCTCTCTAACTTATAATATCATATGGTGATGTCATTTGATTTTAAGTAATGTCTATGCAAGATTGTGTATATGAGAGGTTGGGTAATGATGTATAAGTTTATTTGTATGATCTTGTTGTCCTATTTTTTTGTTTCTTTGGTTTTATATTAGCATCCCGCACCTTCTAGAAGAGTTGTGTAATTATTTTGTGAGCCTATGTACGAAATTGGGTAGTTTTGTCACTTAATTTGTTTGGTTTCCTTCATTTTTTTATTTTGTCTCATATGTGATATTTTGGACATCACATGCTCTAAAGTTTTCATCATATATGTCAATATGTACTTTATATGCGTTAAATTGGTCTTTGTATGCATTGAACTACCCCGTTTTGTCAGTTTTGTCTAGTGTGGTTGCATTTCCGGATTTTGTGTGTTTACCAGAGCCTTTTTGTGTTTTCTTTGAGTTTCTCAGAAGTGTCTATGATATTATCTTGATAATTTTATATTGATTTGAGCATATGTAAGATGGTTTATGCCTTACCATAGAGGATTGTGCATATGTGTTGGTTAGCTCTAGCAAGAGGAGGATTGCCTTGTTGTTGAGAGATGATCTATGTGAACTCTAGTGAGAGGAATGTGCCTCATTGTTGAGGATGTATTTGGTTATGCTTGAGTAAGAGAAATGAATACCTTCCTCTTGTTTATAGTTATGCTTTGTTTGGTGAAGGATCTTGCTTATATGTTGGCTTAATGGTTCAAGTGTGCTTCAATTTTGTATTAGTATTGTTGTGGTATTTGTTTCATTTCATGTTGAGCCTTAATGATGTTGTTGTGATGTCTTTGTGTTTTACGTTCCACCTTAAGGTCTTAGTCCATGGTTAGGGGGAGTGGGATCTTGCATGTGTGGACTGGGGTCATGAGTGGAGATGAGAAAATGGTTAGAGTGCTCACATGCATATATTAATCATAAAAACATAAATAAATCATGAAAATACAAATAACACTTTTATACCATCTTCTCCTCCCTTGGATTGAGCCTTAGGTGAAGTTAAGAATGCACCCTTCTCTACTTGATTGGATTGGATCTTTGATGGGATTGTGGAATGCTCTCAACTACATAAGAAGGTGGGATTGGATTCAAATAATGAGCATGGGTGTGATGGATTGGATTATGAGGCAAGATTTTGGCATTATGATGGTATGATGGATGATTTTGGATCTCAACTGGACAACATAAGATTATATGAAAAGTGAATGATTTGTCAGGAGATGAGACTCCAATTTATAGATTGGAGGAGGCCAAAATGGAGGGCCAAGATTGATTTAAAAATGAAGGGTTGAGATTGATTTGAAATGGAGGAGAGGATTAAGAGGACAAGGTGTGGGATTTAAGAGATTTTCCATAAAGGCATTTCTTGTCTCCACACTCTTCACGGTATATGGGGAAGATCTCCCAAGTACATTGGGAAGAGAAAAAGGAATTAAAATTCCTTGGAGAAAGGGGAGAGGAATTAAAAATTCCGTGGGAAGAGGATGCATGGGGAGATTAAAAGAATTTGATTTTCCTTGAAAGGATCAAAGTTGACCCATCCCTAATCAAGGTGATTAGGGATGTGCAAATGATTAAAGGGATTGATTATGTGGCTTGATGAGTGATTAGAGTGCAAGTGGGAAAGTTAGGAGGTGTAGACATCCAAAATTAATTAAATTAATTATTTGATTAATTTTATCATTTCTACGTAATTAATTGATTTAATTATGTTACCCTTTAATCTTCTTAGAATTAATTAAATTTAATTTAATTAATCATGTCACTATAGTCTAGATAATTAATTAAGTTTTAAAACAAATTAATTATTCTCTATTATTCTAAGGCTCTCAAATCAATTAATTCTTCTAAATCCTCTTTTAGTTAATTAATGACAATTAATTAACTTAGTCATGTGATTCCTACAAATCACTTTCCCTAATTCTTCATTAGCCTAATTTATTCTTCTAGAATCCCTCATAATCATGCTTAAAATTATTCTTGAATTTTAAATTCCCCTCTCATTCTCTCTCCTCTTGTCAAATCCTCCTACAAATCTCACTTGTCTCCTAATCCCTCATTAATCCTACCTAATCACCTCCTTAACTATTTGCTAGTGGCTAATCCCCATGATTACCCACCAAGTCAACTAATAGCCATATATGGCTAAGTCTACTTGTCCCCTCCTCACCTTCGAACCTTAAATGCACCTAATTGGGTCATTTCAAGAAATTCAAAATCTCACATTCTTCCATGTCTCTTGTCTTCCCAAGGAATTTTAAATTCCTTTCCTCATTTCCTTTCCCCATGCACTTTATAATTTGAGAATTTTTAATTCTCTTGTTCATCCCCCAAGGAATTTTCAATTCCTTTTGTCTTCCCAATGTACTTGGGATATCTTCCCCATGTACATTATGGAGTGTGGAGACAAGAAATGCCTTTATGATAAATCTATTGATCTCCATACCTTGTCATGTCATTGTCCCCTCAATCCCTATGCTCCATCTCATTCAATCTTAACCCTTCATTTCCATTCAATCTCAACCGTCCATCTCTCCTCTTTCAAATATATAAATTGGGGTCTCCTTTCCTTTATTTTCCATCTCCAAAAACCAACCAATCTCATGCTGCTCATTTGTGCTTAGAACCATCTTTCTAGCATCCTCATTATAGTCAATTTAGGCATCCAATCCCAGTTTTCATAAGAATCCATCAATTATCCCTTATCCATCACCCTTGTTGTGCATTTTGGAGAGCAATCCACATACCCATCATGGGCGCATCCTTGCCTTCACTAAAGGTCTAATTGGAAGAACAAAAGAAAACTCTCTCTTGCAAGGTATATGATTTGTTGGTTTAGTGTGTTCACTCAATTTCTTATGTTATTTGGATTTAAACTAATGATCTAACCTTGCATTGGTTTTCCCTTGGTTCATTTTGGCATGCTCGATGGGACCCACGTCTCGATTTGTAACATTTTTCTCAAGCTTTTATGTTTTTAGCACGTAGGTTCCACTTCTACGCATCCGCCTACAAATCAATGTGTCCACCTTCCTCTTTCAATGCGTCCATGGAGAAACAATGCCTTTGGTTTAAAAACTTGAATTCTGATCGCCTTTTTCTATAGGTTCTAGCGATCAGTGCATCTGCTCCTACAACAACACGTCCACCTCACTGTCTTTAGATACTTAACTTTTTAGCTTGGTTTTTTATTTCTTGTTTTATTTTAATAAAAAATCGTAAAAAAAGTAAAAGGGATTTAAAATGAACCAAAAAACAGTTTTAGATTAGGTTTTTAATTTTATTTTTCATCAGTTTTAGGCAATCAATTAAATTCTCAGAAAAATAGGTGAATCAACACTTGCACATGCAGAAAAGCGCAGCATTTTAAAAAAAAATTAAATTTTAAATCCGGCTATTATCTGTCTTAATTTTCTATCATTTAGTGCCTACACATGCACATCAGCATCTACACTAGTAAATTAGCGTGTTTGTTCTAGGTATAGTCCAAGTTTAAATTTCTTTTTTTTGAAAAAGTATAAAATTTAAATTTCCCTCTTTTTCTTTCTTGGGGTCGCGGACTCACTTCAATGTCTGCGCAGGCGCATCAATGATTGTGCAAGTGTTGCAGTGTGTCTTCCTATGGATTAACACCTACATTGTATCCTTATAAATTTTCAATTACTAATCAGATTTTGAGTGGTTACAAGTAGTTTTGTGTGTCCAAGACATCATCCATAAAATACTAATCCATTTTTTTGTAGCATGCTTGTCGAAGACTTATTTTTCCCACTAGTTTAGATTTGTGTATGATTTTTTTTAGATAGATAACCTTATTCATGTGGGCTTAAAATGAACTATAATCTTACGTGTTTGGTGCACTTGCACACTCAATGTTGGGTGGACTCACCGGTGCACTCTAGTATCCTCTCCCCTTGCCTTCACGGATATTGGGTGTAAGAGAATGAGTGATCAACAACACCCTCTTTTTCATTTTAGTAGTTTAGGGGTATTTCTTTATTGGGGGTTTCATCACCCCACAAGATTATCTCTAATTGGGACATGTCGAGAATATCGATTCTCTCGACGCGATCTTGAACGGGATTTTCGAGCTGCTATATAAATAAGTTGGTCAGGTGGCTGGAGTGTTGAGTGAATTCAATGTATGTGGGGGCCCTCCCTACATCGATAAGCTTAGTTAGAGCCTTAAGTTTCTTACTTCGAGAATCCATTGCTGGATTGGTGATCCCTCATAAATTACACTAGACTCTAGTTTTAGTAGCCAGAATCCTACATTTGATAGTGCAAGGGATGCAGATCATACCCAGAAGTTACTCCTCATGTATTCACTCAGGATGAGACATAAATTGCCCATGTAATAGATCCTTGGATCTTTTGGGTAAGAGAATCTAGTATGCTCAAGAAGTGAGTGCCATGGAGTGGAGCTAGTGCTACCAAAATCTCTATTTGTCCACCTAAGTGTTATTTCTTATGTGAGGGGCCTATCAAGTGGTTTCCACTTTCCAACCTAAGTTGTGTTTTCTTCAAGTGTCTTGATTTGTGCTATACCTATAAAATCAATTTGGGCTAATCTAGGCCTTCCATCACTTTCACACTAATTATTGAGTGGTACAGTTGGCCAATGTGTCTACTATGCTTGAAGTTTTCTTTCCAAGAGTAGATTGGTGAACAACTTCCTAATTTTTCCACATTTGACAAACATTCCAAATCCCAATTTCCACACTTGCATGCACAAAGTCCAAATCTAGTCCACCTCAGTTCCAACTCATGTTCCATAAACCTAAGTTATACTAGCATCCCAATAAGTCTATCCACCATCCAATCAAGAAGAGGAAAGTCACCCAAGAACAACTCATTAGACATCGGAAGTTTTGGTACACCAATCACAAACTCTTTCTCAAACATAGGACCTTTTTTCACCATTACCATGATTACATACATGGTCATAGCAAGGAGTTTGATGCTAGTGATTAACTAAGGGTCCACGCCCTGCACCAAGGATCAAACTTGTCTTCTAATACCAACTATCATCAAAACCAAGGTCGTGGCATCCCTTCATACAATTTGTTGTCCAAACCTATCACTTATTGAATCATTTTTTTGTCAAGAATAATCTAGTCACCACTTCCTTCTAGTCATCACTATCATCCATCCTTTATCTTTCATCATCAACCTTTTCTAAGGACTTAGCACATCAATCAATCCAACAATAAAACCTTAATCAAATCAATCTTTAATCAATCATATAATCCTTCAATCAATCATCCAAATCAAATCAACCTCACTCTAAGGTTTGTACCTTGTGAAGTTTTATTTAGAAGTCATCTTCAATCAATTAATCATTTCACTTTTTTGCTTGGGAAAGAATCTCCCCCAAGTACTTTTGCCTCATCTTTTGGGTTGATCCAGACCCCAACCCTACGTCTTTATTTTGCCTAGGATCATTAGTCAATCCTCAGTAGAAAAAGATCGTGATCATCATTTTAAGGTCTAAATTTCACCCAACTTGGCTATCATCTCGTTTGTGGTTTTCATCATCAATCTCCTCTACCTAAAATTCTTGTTCAAGCACTAAGGTGCGATCTTAAACAATCATCCAATCAATTATCCAACTCTAGAATAAAATCCCAATTAAATCATAAATCCAAAAGTTTTTCTAAGTCCTTTCACCAAGCCTTTTCTTCCAATCAACCTTTTCTAAGGTTATTCTTGTATGGTCACAACTCAATCTCAAAAATAGAAGATGGCCAAACAATAATATGGTATGTCAGATACTAGTATCATATCAAGATCCTACACAAGATCCCACACAAGGTCAAAATTCACAACCAGACATTCAAGATCCACAATCATAAGTGGACCCTAATATGTTTGATTAAGATGACCTCCCCCCAGAAATGAAAACATTTCTAGAGGATTCATACAATCAAGAAATGATGGAGAAATTCATCTAACATAATCCTAGTAGTCTTTTGAGGACCCTCATTTAAAATGGGTCTCGCCTTCCCCCTGATTTTGATAGATCCATTCTTGATAAACAACCACAAGGAGAATTTTCTCCTAATCACATTGTTTCTCCTATTCTTCATCCTCAATCCGTAGCACTTTTAGTATCCATCCCCATGATTTACATCTAACCTTCTTCTTCTTTTCTAGCATCTATACTATTATCTAACCCAATCATATATATTCTTCAACATGCTTCTATCCCATCTTCCTCCACTCATCCAAATGTCTCTATTCCTCAATCTTCTATTCCCCTCAACAATACCACTAATTTCATCAATGCTTCTCTTTCTCATGCCATAACAACTTGTGATTCATTTTCAATCATAACCTCTCAAGTCCCCATCACATTGATCATCACATCTCAAATCCCCATTTCTTTGTTTTACCAATATATTAGTGGTGGTGGTATTTCATCCATGAATCACCAAATACCCGAGGCAAACACAGTCCATCATGTCCAAAATCCACAACATGATCTAATCAAAGAAATTCAAGACATGAAGAACATCATAAAAAACATGCAGGAAGGGACTAGCAAAAGAAAAAGAATTCATTCAAGGAATTTTGTCCCTACCCTTATGATCCATCAATGTTAGTCGCACCTTACTTTCCATGGTTTGAGATGCCTAAGTTCACAAAATATGAGGGCAATGGTGACCCCCGAAACCATGTCCATGAGTTTCAAATCTTATGTCAAGAGGTCTTCTATAGTGATTTGTACCTTCGTAGACTTTTTCATAAAAGTATTACAGGAGAAGCCCTTGTGTGGTTCTCATCCCTACCTCGAGGTTCTATTACTTCCTTCCCAGACTTAGCAGAAAAGTTTGTGGCCCATTGTGCTTACAATATCATCAATGACATTTCCATGATGGACCTATGTAACACAAAATAGAGGCCCAAAGAAACCTTTGCCAACTTCTTGCAAAGGTGACAACATCTTATAAAAAATATTCAGTGGGATATGCCAAAGGTACACCAAATTGAATTATTCCAAAAGAATCTAGTACCCGAACTATCAAACCTTTAATGGCTTAGTGTATAAAATATTTCCAAAAGTTGACTAACAAGGACTTAGCCCTTGAACCCATCTTGTTAGAGGAAGGCACTCTAAAACATTATTAGAAATCAAATCAGAACACTTCCTCTTATAACAATGATAAACCAAAAATTTGGTCCAAAAACAAGAACGTAGTCAATGATGGTGTCACTGATGCTAAGCAGGTTCAAACTGTGGTTGCTCCTCCTAAATCCACTACTACTAGCAATCAATTCAACAATTGGCAAAATAATCAAATTCAATCTCAAATACCCACCAACAACATCTCATTCCAGGGGTGACCACCCCAATCTAATAATCAAACTCCAAGGGAGTATAGTCCTCTTGTTGAGCCCATCAAGGTTGTGTTCCAAAAACTTGTCCAAGATAGTGCACTTGTCTTTTCGATAACTTTCCTATTTGATCCTAATCAACCCAAACCTAATTGGTATAATGAGAATGAGTGCTGTGAGTATCACCACATCAATGGGTATGATACATGAAAGTGTATGATACTAAAGAACTATATCCAAGATCACTTTGCTAAGGGCGACATTGAGGTAGCAATGACAAAACCTGGTAATAATAATGACAAACTGAACATGTACCAGGAATCCTTCCTGAAGCATGATAAAGGAAATGTCTCATCATCCAATGTTGTCAACTATGACTATACTAATCATATATTCAGCTTTGACTCCTTGGTGGGTCATATAGAGCCTATAGATAACCACATCAATGTCATCACTATCCAAGGAGCTAATCCTCCCCTTCCCAAAATAGACCTAGGGTCAATATTCAAGGTGGTCCTTCCCCTTCACAACCAGCAAGTATACCCAACCTTACCAAAATACTAATTCAAGGTGCCACCCCCTCCACTTACCATTCTCAAAATGACTATAATGTAACCACTTGATGTAGAAGAGTAACTATCCAAGGAGCTCCTCCCCCACCCAATCCTCCCCCCACTTCATCCACCCACTGATATGACCTCCTAGATCACCCCAGAAAGACTCCTACATAGATTTCCATCCTAGAGCTTTTCAAGACCTCTCCCATTCACAAGAAGATTTTGGAACAAGCCCTTCTTGAATCACATGTCCCTAACAACATCAATGCTACTCAGTTTCAAGCTCTTTTTGGAAACCTCGCCCCCCAATATCACCTTATTTTCACCTCCAATGATGCTCCCTTTGATGAAAATCAAAATAAACCATTTCAAATTGAAGTTATTATTGAGAAACATAAGGTTAAATGAATCCTAATAGATAGTGGATCTAGAATCAATCTCTGTACATACAAGTTAATAAAGCAACTGGGACTTTCCAAAGGCATGATCACTTTACCTCTTCAAGTGGGCCCTGCGATTGTTGAAACCACTTGAAAAGTCTTGGATGTTGACCTCCCTTATAACATCCTCCTCTACCATCCATGGATTCATTCCCTTCAAGTTGTTCCCTCCACCTATCACCAATGCCTTAAATTCCCCTTCAATCGTAGAGAGATCACTATCAAAGGTGATTCGCAACTTTTTCAGTATTGCAAAATTATAGAGGGGAAGCATCCATATCATTGTTCGCTTAACAAACCCACTCTGCCTCCTCCATTTGATACATCCAAAGTTTCCTCTAGCTCATCTCAACCAAAACCTAAGGTCAAAATCGTAAATGATAGCTATGAAGACTACAAACTTGAGGATGTCCTATATGTGGGCAAACTCATGTTATCTCCTAGGTCATTTGGCAATCCTAAAGAAATAAAAAAGGACCCAAACACCATTATACAATGCAAAGACACCACCTTTAAGAAATGTGGCCCACTTGATGAAGAAAGTCTAGAGATAGATGTTTCCTCCTAGTTGTATTGAGAAGAAAATGAAGAACCGGCAAAAATTCCCCAAAAATGTACCCAAAAGCTTCAACTATAGTGGATAAGATAGGTTATAAAGGACATGGATTGGGACCGAAAGAGAAAGGAATCAAAGAATCAATAAATCCCATCTCATACAAACATAACAGGGGCTTGGGTTACTCTCTAGTACTTAAGGTCACTATCGTTGGTGCCCCTTCAGACCCTTCTTTGGATGTCAAAGACTTGGACAAAGAGGAATTTCATGAAATGCCTTTTGAATATCAAGATGGCATCTTCTTTGACACCCATATCAACACCATCTACCCCATAATCCCTTCCACTCCATATGAGTTGCAACTTGTCCTTCTCAATATTATAGACTGGGACCAATGAGAAAACCCTGTTTTGGATATATGTGTCGACGATAATGCTCTTATGACTCTCTTGACTATGCACAACTTGGCAGAATGCAACATATTTCATGGGATCCAACTACATGAGGAAGGATAATTTGGTAATCAGGTCAATGCCCTTAGCTGCAAAAAAGACAATAAAAAGAAAAATCATGATTCCTTAGGTGAAAACCTTCCCAAGGAACCTATGGATGAGGAAATAGTAAAAATAAAGGGCATATCCTCAAGCAAAAACCTAAGTCAGGCACTTGAGGATGAGAGACTTGACCTCCCTACCATGGTTCCACCACAACAAGATAGGTAAACCCTACTTATAGAGGAAACAAACACTATCAACGTGGGCACTGAAGATACTACTAAGAACGTGCTCATTGCTAAGTCTCTGTCAGATCAAGAAAAATAGAACTTCATCAATTTTCTCACAGAAACAAAGGTTAACTTTGTTTGGTCATATGTTGGCATGCCCGACCTTGATCTAGACTTAGTAGTCCACAATCATTTTATTTGTCCAAATGCCAAACCTGTGAAGAAAAAATTATACAAAATGCATCTGCATGTTACACTCCTCATTAAGGAAGAACTCCAAAAGATGCTGGATGTTGGATTCATAAAACTAGTATATTATCTTGAGTGGGTGTCCGACATTGTCCCTATTGGCAAGGCTACTAGGGGCATCCGAATTTGCACAAAATTTTGAGATTTGAATAAAGCATGCCCTAAGGATGATTTCCTACTTCCTAACATAGACATGATTGTAGACCTTACAATGGGACATGAAATATTGTCACTTATGGATGGATTTTCAAATACAATTAGATCTGGATAGCAGAAGAGGACCAACACAAAACAACATTCACAATGCCTTGGGGCACCTTTTGTTATCAAGTCATGCCTTTTGGTCTCAAGAACATTGGAGCAACATATCAGTGGGCAATGACAACCATCTTTCATGACCTCTTGTACAAGATCAAGGAAGATTATGTGGACAATCTCCTAGGAAAATCCAAAACAAGAAATAAACATATTTCTATCCTAAGGCAGATCTTTGAGAGATTGGAAAAGTATAAGTTGTGCCTAAATCCTAAGAAGTGTGCCTTTGGTGTTACATCTGGGAAAATGCTTCATTTAATTGTTTCCCATAGAGGCATAGAAGTTGTTCCTACAAAGGTGAAATCCATTTTGGAAATGCCTCCTCCAAAGATCCTCAAACAACTCTGCAACCTTCAAAAAAAATTTAATCTATCAGATGTTTCATTTTACAACTCACCGATAAGTGTCAACCATTTAACACTTACTATACAAGGATACAAAATTCAAAAGGGACTGCCTATGTTAGAAGGCTTTTGAGAAACTCAATGAATACCTAGCATCACCTCTAGTCCTTATGCCTCCTATTCCTGAACAACCACTCCTTTTGTATATATCAGCAACAGTAATGAAATTGGAGGCATAACTGGCACAGATAGATGATCAAGGAAAAGAGCATGCCATTTACTACATCAACCACACTCTAGTAGGGTATGAGCTCAATTATACCCCTATTGAAAGAGCATGCTTGGAAATTTTTTCCAGTACTCAAAAGTTTTGATATTACATGCTTAACAACAAAACAAAACCGATTGCTTAAATTGACCCCCTCAAGTACCTCTTATCAAAGGCTGCTCTCACAGGAATAACTGCCAAATGGGTCATGTTACTGAGTGAGTTCAACATTGAGCGCATGGATAGAAAGGAAATCAAGGGACAAGTGATAGTAGACCAATTGGTAGATGCTCCGCTTCAAGGTGATCACCCCATCCTCACAGAATTCCATGATGAGTCCATTATGACAGTCACCACATCTTCCACATGGAAGTTATATTTTAATGGTTCCTACACACAAAATGGATTTGGGGTAGGCATATGGTTGATCACACCACAAGGAGATTGCATTCCTAAATCATATAAGATAGCCTTTGCATGCACTAACAACATCGTAGAATATGAAGCACTGATCACTAAACTCTGTTTGGCCATCCAATGGAAGATATTGGAATGACTTGTTTATGGTGATTCCCAACGTGTCATTAAACAAGTCAATGATGAGTATCAAACAAAATATGACAAGCTTCTTCCCTATCACAACATGCTAGAAGAACTAAAGAAACACTTCATGATAATCTAGTTTGAGAAAATTCCATGAATAAACAATAGGGTTGCAGATGCAATGGCTACTATTGGTTCTCTCCTTCAGATGTCAAAACATAGTAAAAAATGTGACTTTTTAGTCGAGAAAATCTTCATACTGGCATATGACCTACCTGAATCTGAAATAGTGTGTGTACTCATTGGTCCCAAATCCCATTGGTATCAAGAGACATTCACTTACCTAAGAGAAAACATTATCCCTCCCCACCTCACCAAAACCCAACAACAAACCTCATCCGTTGTTGTGCTTGTTAAACCATCCTTGGAGACACCTTATTCAGAAGGCATTTCGATGGTTCCCTCCTAAGGTGTCTAGATAGGCAAGAGACTGAATGGGTACTACATGAAGTGCACAAGGGTATCTGTGGGGCACACTCAAGTGGTCTCACTTTGGCTAAAAATATCTTGCAAATAGGATACTACTGGCCTACATTGGAAGAAGATTCATATAATTATGTGAAGAAATGTATCCCTTGTTAGAAGCACAGTGACAAGATTCATGCTCCATCATAAGATTTGCAGAATTTTATCACACCTTGGACCTTCTCGCAATGGGGGATCGATCTCATTGGGAAAATCCACCCCACATCCTCCAACGATCTTAAATTTATCATCACCATCACTGAATACTTCACCAAGTTGGTGGAGGATATTCCTCTTACCTTCACCACTAGGAAGCAGATCTCTAAATTCATCCTAAACTACTTAATCTCTTGCTATAAAATCCCCAGATTTATCATCATAGATAATGGTAGACCCTTGAAAAATCAAGAAATCTATAAATAGTTTGATATCCAACACCGCTTCTCCACCCCGTATTACTTGCAAGGTAATGATCAAGTTGAGGCTTCTAATAAAACCCTAATAAAAATCCTTTAAAAGATAGTCAATGAAGTTGGTCATGATTGGTATCTCCAACTCCATCCTGCTCTGTGGGCTTACCGTACCTCCATCCGCACACCCATAGGTGCCACCTTGTCTTTGGCTCCAAAGTTGTCCTCCCTCTTGAGATCGAGATCCCCTCCATAAGGGTGTCACTACAAAATATCTTCCCTGATGAGAAATATAGAGTTTCCAGGCTAAAAGAGCTATAATTGCTGGATGAAAGGCACCTCAAGACCTTAAACCATATCTTAGTATATCAAGATTGCCTACGCTTGATCTATAACAAGAAAGTCAAAACTCAGGAATTTGAAGTTGGTAATCTTGTCCTTATGGAAAATAAAAGAAACCTTCAAGAAAGAGAAAAGAAAGGCAAGTTCAAACCCAATTGGATTGAACCTTATGTGATTAGAACAAAGTATGGATCATGGGCACATCAGTTGGCTACTCCCAAAGGAGATCCCTTGGATGAGCCTATGAACATCATGCACCTGAAGAGATTTTATGCCTAGTCCTCAGAAGGTCACCAATTGTCTAAAAGAATGAAAAAAAATTTAAAAAGTACAAAAATAAAAAAATAAAAAAAAATGGGAAAGGTAAAGAAAAATCAATACATCCATTAGTGAAAACCACTCTTTCGTGCTATGGGCAGGTACCTTGGTGAAAATCTAGTTTCAAGTGCTAGGGTAAATAATCTAGATCCATTGTCTATTTGGACAGACTCAAATCCCCTCCTCGCCCAATTCCACTTCATAACATATCTCGCCAATCTTGTGAGGCCCTACCCCGAGCCGTCATAGCATTTCAGTTATTTTTATGTTGGACCTACTATTGATACTACACTTTGATGCATTATGGACATAGATTCTATATGATCCAGTGTTTGGATAACATTGATATGATTATCATTAACTTTGATTTGCAGTACTTTTTTTTGATGCTAGAAAATTATGGATGCATGCTCTATAAATGATTTAATTCCATGACGATTATAATGATGCCATTTAGTAGATTATTTTATTTGGATGTTATTAGATAATTGGAAATTTGATTATTATAAATGAAATTGTATGCAATGTCTAAATTGTATTCTTTCCATATGATAATATTATATGTGATTTTTGGAATTACTAATGTGCAAAGTGAGATGTACAGGAAAATTATTCCATGTGACCATGGAAACTATTCGGAGAATCAAGCCTAGATCTATGTGCGTTTTTGAAGCCAAGGGTTGCCTATATGGAGAGACAACACCTTGTTTGTAAATGTGTTTTAATTTTTAAATGTTATGCTTGGATGTGTGTTTAATTTGGAAATTGTTTAATTTATAAATTCCCAAAAAGGGACATTTTCCATGTGTATTTTAGTGATGTGTAATTATGTAATTCTTTTGTGGTGTCACTTGACACATGTGTTGTAAAGTGAGTTGGCAATGACATGTCCCTTGGGAGGAAATTTGTTTTATCAATACATTTTTTAATTATCCTAGTTTGGTCCCAAGAAAGTCTTGGATAGGGAGCCATTTGAAAGGTCAACTCAGGGTTGACTCGTAGGCAAACTTTGGGTTAGTTTATAGAGGGTTAAACTAACTCCTAGGGTCAAGTTAGGGATATTTTTAGTGGGCCATATGATGTACCTATGGATGAAGGCCAAATTTAACCATGTGTCCACTCCTTAGGGATTGTTTAGTCACACCAAAAGTTGAGTTTCCCAAGTTAACCGAATTTCAACTTTTGAGGAGCCTTCCTAGGTTAGACAGCCCTCCTCATGAGTGACATTTCTCTTCCCATTCCTTTTACCTTTTTGAGGTGCCTTGGCTAGAGATTTTGTAAGGTGTTGGAAAGACAACCTATGAACATCCTTCACCCTTCCCAAGAGGGTTGGAAAGAGTGAGGAGTGTCTTTTTAGGGAGTAGTTTGGGAGGGAAAAGTTTGATCACCCACTCTCCATTTTTGGAGATTTAGATCCTTGAGTAGTTTTTGTAAGTTTTTAAAAGATTTTTGGCTAAGTCTTGAGGGGAAAAGATAGTGGATTTGGGCAGCTCTTCTACAAGATTCATCATCCTTTTGACAAATTTAAGGTTGGTTGTTTTTCTAGCTCATGTATGTTGTATTTTTGAAAAGATTGCTTGTTATAGTTGTTTTTCATTGTTGATATCTTAGTGTGTTAGGAAGATGTTGAGTTCTTCCCTATGTTTTCTTTTCTTTTGTTATTGTGATTTTTTTTTAATTTTTGTTTTGGGAGTTTTCATGGCCAAACTCACCCTTGGGAGGGTAGAGTGGCCTTGGGGTGAAGGGATATTTGATAGCCTATGAGTGCAAAGGATCTCTTTGGAAGAGAGTGATTTACAATGGGTTATGGGACCCTTGTTGCATAGTGTTTTGTTTATGCAATGAGGGTCATAAGGGGAGTTTGTTGGATTGTATGCCTTGGGGGATATAAGAAATTGTTGGGACAAGTTTGGAACTTGTGGATGTGCTTTTTGGTAGCCTTGCAATGGCTTTATGTTCTCCTACTTGCAGAATTATCCTCTAGGTATATGGTCCACCTTCACCCCAATTGAAAAATCACACAAGTGACATTGTTTATCCTTGGGTTGAGAGTGTTAATGTTGTTTGTGATTTTCTTTCTTGTATGTGTATTGATTGTGTGTATCCCATCTAGCCTTGGTTCTCCTAGCTCAGGGGTGTCTTCTTGTAAGCCTAGGTTGGGAGGTGAGACTCCATGGTCACAACCTCAGGTTTGCTTGGGAATAGATTTGGAAGGGAAAAATTTGAGATGATCCTATGTCTATTGTATTTAGTTGCAAAAATAAATGTAATGGATAAGCCCTCATTTAGTAGAAATGAGAGGCTTGATTTAGTTATCTTCTTATCTTAGTAAAAGAAGCAATGATGTACTAAATGTAACTATTGGAATAGTTTTTACCACGTAATAAAGATGTATTTTAAATTTGAAGTATGTATATTCTTACAAAAAGAAGAATACATTTGTTGATTATTTATGTATTGATATAGTTTCTTGAAACAGATTAAGAAAGATATTATATTATGTTTTGTAATTGTTATTGAAAAAGAAATGCAAAGTTAAATGTTAATAGAAAAGTCACTTTTAAACAAAAATGAAATATTTGCTTACATCTATAGTTCAAACTCAAAGGAAGATAGATATTTTAGAGTGTATATTATTATTGGACATCTTGTTGTTTATGGATTAAATGATTTTTAGAAAAAGTTAGTTGTAGTTGTAAATGAATAAAATTTTGTCATATTTTACATTCTGTAAAAGCATGTTAGTGAAAAGTAAATGAATCTAGATATAGAGTTATTTAAATCAAAATGTTAACTATATGTTATTGATAAAGAAAAAAATTAAATTACTCTATTCTATTATTTAACATACCCTGCTAAAATACTTTGGAAGAAACAGATTTAATCATATATATATATATATATATATATTGCAAAGTTTATGCCTAATGTTCTAAACTATACATCTAATTTGTTGTTTCTTCTTAGTTAAATGATTTATAAGTATGTTGTTTTTTTAAATAAAAAAAAAAAAAATGCTCATGTATATATATATATATAAATTTATTTGATACATTGTATTCTAGAAATGAAATATTGTGTTTTCAAAATTTTGGATCATACCAAAATTATGTTTGCCCTAATAGTTAGAATATATATATATATATATATATATATATATTAAATGTTCTTCAAAACTTTAAATAAATAAAAAATAATAATAAAAAAGGAGAAGGCAATGTATGTTTGCACTGGAGCCGAGCTCCCTATGGGTGCATCCACAGGGTGGCTTGGGCCGCACTATGGGCCATGACCCACAAGGGCGGCCTTGGCCGCCACTATGGGCCATGACCCATAGGGCATCCGCGGCCGTCACTGTGGGCCGTGACCCACAGGTACGACCGCCTTGTCCTGTGGGTAGCCCACAACGACGCCCCCTCCAACACACACCTGCGGCCTCATTAAATCCACCCTTCTCCTTCCTTCGGCCCTCCATGTGGTTCTTCAGCCCTAGTTCTTCCTCTTCCACCTACACACACAAAAAAAAAAGAGAAAAAGCAACCCTAACCCAATTTCAGGTTAGGGTTAGCTTGAAGTTAAAGAAATGAAAAGTATAGGGATAAAGTATAAGTAGAATAAATAAAACCTAGAAAGGGTTTGTAATAAAATAATATTAAAATGAAATGAGGGAGAATTCTTTTTAGAATTTGAAAAAGAATTCCCCCCCCCCCCCAATTATTTATAACCAATATGTAGGGTTTATTAACTCCTAATATTGACTAGGGTAAAATTGGTTCTTAATATAAGCTTTAGTAGGGAAATGTGTGTAAGTATACACCTATATATATATATATATTAGGTCCCAAAGACAACTGAGATAGGGGGGGGTGAATCAATTGTCTAATAAATTCAAACCAAAAACCAATTAACCAACTTGATGCTTAATATCGGTAAACCAGCTAAGTATGCCGGTAGACAGTGTTAACAGTAAATTGCTATACCGGTAAAGATTAATGCATGAAACATAAACATAAAGTCATCCATAACACATAACACCAATATTTGTACGTGGAAACCCTGTAAGGGGAAAAACCATGGTGGGAAACCTTACCCACAATCAGATGATACTACTGTAGATAGTAAGTGTACATAAATGGGGTATGCACATGCAGAAAGGCCAACAGCCTAGAGCTCACTACTCAATCACAAAATGGGAGTCACACTGACTACAGTTGGATGGTCAAATCCAATAAGAATGTACTACACAAAATAGCATATTCATATGCTGGATTCAGTACCGATGTAATGCTAATATGCTTATACAAAAACTTAGCTTCACCTTCAAATGATGTCTTCATGTATACCTCTGCTTAATCTTGCATATACCTTCACTCAATTCTTTTTTGCATTCCACACTTGATCTTATAAATAAGATATTGTATTTATACCATAACCTAAGACCAATTTTAGTAGGTTGGCTCTACAAGATATTACAATAAACATTTTACATACAATATAATATCCGATGCAATTAACCGATTAAACACATCAGCTTAATGCATTTACATCAATAATAAATCGTCTCCATAGCATGCCATGTTGATCTGGAAAAGATAAACCTGCCGGTGTAACCCTAGATAACCCTAGACCTATTTGCCGGTAAAAGAAAATATGCAAATATGAATATACCAATGATCAATTATTCAAAACAAAGTGTCCACACAATGTCTTCAACATTACCAAGTGTCTTCCATATCATTCCAGGTACCAATGAACATTATATCCTGCCAGTGAACCATATACCAGTAACTATGCAATAGTCACTTGCTTGCCAGTGAATGTTGCTGGATCTCCAAAGTGCTTGTTTTCAGTAGGTGTTGACATCAATGACAAAACCATACCAAAATACCAACAATCTCCCCCTTTGACATTGATGGCAACACAAGATGGAAAAACCATCAAAGTGCCAAAACAGAAATGCCAAATACCAAAAACCAACAGTCTTAATTTCTCCTCCTAGGAACAACATGTGTTTATCCAAAGATTTATTTTCAATACCAATCTCTCCTTAAAAGATAATGTGTTTTTCCATAGATATCTCTCCCCCTTTGACATCAAATGCCAAAGTTACAAAAAAAAAATCAAGTTGATACAAAATACCAACTACTCCCCCTGAGAAGTAGCTTCCTCATCAAAGACCGGAATAAAAGATTTGTCTTTTAATTCTGCCAGTTGATGACAATCATCAACTGTCTAAGTCTCTATCGGTGGTGGTATGACTCCAAGCTGATCTCTGAGATATTCAAAAGTCTCCTTAGGCAAAGGTTTTGTGAAAATATCTGCAAGCTATTCTTTAGTATTCACATAAACCACTTTTATCTCTTTTTCTTCAACTTTTTCCCTTAGAAAATTCAGTTTGATAGAAACATGTTTTGTTTTAGAATGTAATACTAGATTTTCAGATATATCAATTACTGCAGTGTTATCACATATATAGTAATGGGTTCCTTGCATTTTACCTTTATGTCTTTCAACATTTGTTTAAGCCATAGTACCTATGTACAGTTAGTTGTTGCTGCAACATATTCTGATTCTGCTATTAATAAAGATGTACAACTTTGTTTCTTACTCAGCCAAGAAACTAATCTCTTTCCAAGAAAGAACGCTCCTCCAGTGGTGCTTTTTCTATCATCCACATGTCCTACCCAATTTGCATCTGTGTATGCACATAGGTCAAAATTTTCATCTCTAGAATACCATAATCCAAGATTTGTTGTGCCTTGTAAGTACCAAAAAATCCTTTTTACTGCTGATTCATGATTTTCTCTAGGATTACTTTGAAATCTAGAAACAATACATACTACATTCATAATATTAGGTCTGGTTTGTGTCAAATAAATTAAACCTCCTATCATAGATTTGTATCTAGTTGGATTAATAGGTGTAGATTCATCCCTTTGAGATAATTTGTCATTTGTAGTCATAGGTGTGCTTACCAGTTTAGAGTTATCCATCCCAAATTTCTTTAGTAATTCTTTCAAGTACTTGGATTGACTCAAAAATATACCTTTATCAGTCTGTGAAATCTGCAATCCTAAAAAGAATTTAATTTCTCCAATCATAGACATTTCAAATTCTTGTTGCATTTTAATAGAAAATTCCTTACATAATCCATCTTGTCCTCCAAAGAATATATCATCAACAAAGACTTCAATAATCAAGATGTCATCATTAGTTATTTTGTAATATAAATTACTATCTGCATTTCCTTTAGTAAAACCAATCTTTAAAAGATACTTATCCAACCTTGCATACCAAGCTCTTGGGGCTTGTTTTAATCCATACAAAGCCTTTCTTAACTTGCAAACCATATCATTGTCATCTGTCAAGGAGAATCCATCAGGTTGTTCAATATATACTTCCACTTCAAGATCTCCATTCAAAAATGCACATTTAATATCCATTTGATAAACTTTGTAGTCCTTGTGAGCTGTAAAAGCCAAGAATAATCTAATTGCCTCAATTCTGGCTACTAGTGCAAAGGTTTCATTGTAATCAACTCCTTCTTTCTGAGAATATCACTTACACACTAGTCTTGCTTTATTTCTGACAACTTTACCATCTTCATTAAGTTTGTTTCTAAATACCCATTTGGTTCCAATTACATTTTTATCTTTAGGCCGGGGAACTAATGTCCAAGTATTGTTATTCTCAATTTGTCCTAATTCTTCTTCCATAGCTTTAATCCAAAATTTATCTTCACATGCCTCATTGATAGATGATGGTTCAATCTGAGAAATAAGAAATACCTCTTCATTTTCCAATCTTCCTCTTGTCATAACTCCTTTAAATTTGTTTCCAATTATCTGATCTTCAGAATGATTCAATCTTACATACCAGGGTGTCTTAGTTTGCTATTGTTCTTCAATTACTGTGGAATCCTCTGATGATACTGGGGTAACTAGATCTTCATTCTATACCAGTGGATTCAGTGTAGATTCATTTGTCATAATTTCTGTTGTCGGTTCAAAGTCTATATACCTTGAAGTTCCTCTGAATTGTCATCAATCTTTACATTTGTACTCTCAGTAATTTTCCACAATCTCTTATTAAAACATCTATATGCCTTTCTCTTAGATGAATAACCAAGAAATATTCCTTCATGACTTCTAGGATCAAATTTGCCAATATACTCATCTCTTCTAATATAACATTTACTTCCAAAAATTCTAAAATACTTAAGAGTAGGAGTATTACCAAACCATAGTTCATGAGGGGTCTTACCGGTTTCACCTTTGATGTGAAATTTGTTGGATGTATAGACAGTAGTGCTAACTGCCTCTCTCCAATATACATGTGGTAGATTTGCTTTTGATAACATACTTCTTGCTGCATCCAAGATAGTTCTATTTTTCCTTTCAACAACTCCATTCTGCTATGGTGTCCGAGGTGCTGATAACTATCTTCTTATTCCATTCACTTCACAAAATGTATTAAATTCCTTAGATGTGAATTCTCCTCCTTGATCTGATCTTAAACATTTGATTTTCTTACCAGTTTCATTCTCAACCATTGCTTTGAACAATTTGAACTTCCCAAGTGCTTCTGATTTTTCTCTGAGAAAAGTAACCCAACACATTCTAGAATAATCATCAATAATTAGCATGAAATATCTATCACCTTGTAAGCTTTTAGTTCTATCTAGACCACATAAATCAGTGTGAATTAAATCAAGAGCATTATTGGATTTTTCTGGAATACTTTTGAAACTAGCTCTAACTTGTTTTCCAAATTGACATTCCTTACAAATTGTATTATGAGGTTTTACAATTTTAGGTAGATCTCTAACTGCCTTAGAAGTACTGATTTTTACCATGCAATCAAAGTTTACATGACATAGTCTGTTATGCCATAACCAACTTTCATCTATATGTGCAATTAGGCATGCCTTTTCATTGTTATTCAAATGAAAGATATTACCTCTAGTCTGATTACCGGTTGCAATTTCCAAACTAGTTATATTCATGATTTTGCATTTTCCATTTTTAAATTGTAACTGAAATCCTTTCTCAACTAATTGACCAACACTTAAAATATTATGCTTTAATCCTTCAACATAGTAGACATTGTCAGTGTTATGCTTACCATCAAGAGATATTGAACCCTTATCTTTTATTGAACAGGCTTTGTCATCTCCAAATCTTACTAAACCTCCATTCAATTCTTGAAAGCTCAAGAATTTACCTTTGTCTCCAGTCATGTGATGTGAGCATCCTGAGTTAATGATCCATTCATCCTTTTCTTCAACTTTAGCTGCTAGGGCTTGTTCTACTAGTTGAGCAGTAGGTGTTGGTTGATCCTCTATTATAGCAACAAAAACCCATCCATTGTTTGTTGGATCCTTATCAGAATCATCAGTCACACCTTCATCAGTAATGTAATAGGATTTGTCTTTGTTCTTCTTAAATCTATATCTCTGATATTCAGGATTAGGCTTGTATGTTCTTCTAGCTTCTTCTCTTAGTCTAGCATGTTTATCAGGGCATCTTGAAGCCATATGACCAATTTTATTGTAGTTGAAACATTTAAAGGGTGCTTTACCTTCATACTTACTTCCAACTGGACCTTTTGGTATTTTTCTTGCAAATAGTGCTTCAAGTTCTTCAAGCTCTTCATTCTCCTTCCTAGTTTCTTCAAGTTCTCTTGCATAAAAGGCTCTGAAGTCTGATTTTTCAAATGATGGGTAGATGAAGTTGATGCTTTAAAGGCCAAATCAGTTTTTATAGTAGCAACAGGACCAAATTCCTCAATTTCAAAGGCTGAAAGTTTTCCAATCAATGTATCCCTAGTTACTAATGTATTAGGCATTGTTCTTAACTCATTTATAGCAGTAACCTTCATTTTGTATGTTGGTGGCAATCCTCTTAAGATTTTTGAAACAATGTCATCCTCACTCAAGGTTCCTCCACAACATTTTAATACCCAAAACAATTTCATTTACTCTTTCCATAAAAGCAGAAATCCTTTCATCTTCTTCCATTTTCAGATGTTCATACCTGACTCGGAAGCTTTCAATTTTTGCAATCTTGACTATGGAATCTCCTTCATTTAGTGTTTCCAAATGATCCCAAATAGCTTTAGTAATAGACCTATCTGATAATCCCATGATTTGTTGATCTGATAATGTGCTCAAAAGTGCTTCTCTTGCTTTGCAATAATTCTCTTCATCTTTAGCTAAGGTAGTTGGAGCAGTCTGACCAGCTACATCAGTAGTATAACCATTATTTGTAACTTCCTAGATGTCTTTACCAATGCAATTCAAATGTGTCTCCATCCTGATCTTCCATATCCCATAGTTGGTTCCATCAAGTTTAGGACTGTCCTTCCTGAAGTAATTAGTAGACATTGGATCTCCTCAAGTTGTTAAACTTCTGCAAAAGAGGACTAAGCTCTGATACCAATTATTAGGTCTCGGAGACAACTGAGGGGGGGGGGGGGTGAATCAGTTGTCTAATAAATTCAAACCAAAAATCAATTAACCAACTTGATGCTTAATACCGATAAACCAGTTAAGTATGTCAATAGATAGTGTTAATAGTAAATTGCTATACCGGTAAAGATTAATGCATGAAACATAAACATAAAGTCATCCATAACACATAACACCAATATTTCTATATGGAAATCCAGTAAGGGGAAAAACCATGGTGGGAAACCTTACCCACAATCAGATGATACTACTGCAGATAGTAAGTGTACATAAATGGGGTCTGCACATGTAGAAAGGCCAACAACCTAGAGCTCACTGCTCAATCACAAAATGGGAGTCGCACTGACTACAATTGGATGGTCAAATCCAATAAGAATGTACTACACAAAATAGCATCTTCATATGCTAGATTCAGTACTAGTGTAATGCTGATATGCTTATACAAAAACCTAGCTTCACCTTCAAATGATGTTTTCATGTATACCTCTGCTTAATCTCACATATACCTTCACTCAATTCTTTTTCGCATTCCACACTTGATCTTATAAATAAGATCTTATATTTATACCATAACCTAAGACCAATTTTAGTAGGTCGGCTCTACAAGATATTACAATAAACATTTTACATACAATATAATATCCGATGCAATTAACTGATTAAACATGTCAACTTAATGCATTTACATCAATAATAAATCATCTCCATAGCGTGCCATGCTGGTCTGGAAAAGATAAACCTACCGGTGTAACCCTAGATAACCCTGGACCTCTTTGCCGGTAAAAGCAAATATGCAAATATGAATATACCAATGATCAATTCTTCAAAACAAAGTATCCACACAATGTCTTCGACATTACCAAGTGTCTTCCATATCATTCCAGGTACCGATGAACATTATATCCTGCTGGTGAACCATATACTAGTAACTATGCAATAGTCACTTGGTTGTCGGTGAATGTTGTTGGATCTCCAAAGTGCTTGTTTTCAGTAGGTGTTGACATCAATGACAAAACCATACCAAAATACCAACAATATATATATATATATATATATATATATATATATATATATATATATATATATATATATATATATATATATATATATATATATATATGTTTGTTTTCTTGTCAGTCAAGTGCCAGCTCTCATCGAGAAGATTCCCTTCTCATATATATATATATAAACATATATATATGCTAGTTCATATATTTATTAAATATATTATTTGGGATAAAAATCTTTTGGAAAATTTTATTAATGGAATTTATTAAAAGTATTAATGTAAACTTTTAACCTATGAGGTCATTGCTAGGCAATTATATAATAGTTGGAATTTAAATATCTAAGGGAATTTAAATTCAACTTTAATATAAAATGATTTTTACTTGGGAAATATTATAATTGATTTGGTTAACTTTATTAGTTAAATTTAAAAGTAATTTCACGCATGTTCAATTAATTATTTTTAATATGAGATAACATTATTTCATTTAGTCTTGAGTATTTTAAATACGATTGAGATAATTAATATCTCTTGATCCTTGTTGGAGAATTTTAATTAGGAAAAATTAATTAATTAAGTAAAATTAATTAATTAAGTTGCGACGACCCTTTTTAAGGAATAATTAGTATACTCTAATTATTGATGCATTAATGACAGAGTTGGTTAAATCAACTTAGGAAACCATTCTATTTAACCTTGAGTTAATCCTTAGTTAAGACAAAAATTATTTATTCCATTTTAAATGTAGATTATTTAATGTATTTATGTTGTTTTAAAAAATTTGTTGTTCCATTTTTGCCCAAAATATTGGGCATGACAAATCTCCACCCACCCAATGCTCATATTCCATAATAAAAAATCAAGTATTGTGACATCATCCCCACCTTGTACCAATGAGGAGGATTGTATAAGCCTATTTAAAGGGCCATTTGTGTAGGATGACTCCCCCCACTTTGCTTGCAGCTAGTTGTCTCCATTTTACAAAAAAGAAATTCCTATCTCATTTCCCTGTATCCATTGCAACCATCTGACCTATCCATTTCTTCAATCCATGACATTGTATAAGCCTTCTTATACAGTATCCACCACCTAGCTTGCTATCATTTGTCTTCTTCATTCTATCAGAAAATCAATCCGATAACCCTGCCATCCATCCCCTTCTTGAGAAAAGGAAAAGAAATAAGGTGCTCCTCACCACTTCCAGAGATATTGTGATTCATTTGTATCCTCAGCAACAACCCTACCCTCTATCCCCAACAAACCGTCCTCAGCAGGGTGGTTATCCATCTCCTCCCCTAGTATATGATGATGAGTCTTTACCTGAATCATAAATAAGAATCATCCCATCAATACGAGCTTCCATCCCATCAAATTGAGCTTTCACCCATTATGTTGAGCTTTTATCCTAGTATGCTGAGCTTTTATCCCAGTACCCTGAGCTTAATCCCAAGTCCTTAGCTTGTGCTTCTTCTTAACTTGCACACTATTCAAACATCCATCCACATGTACTCCATCAATTTTTTGTAGTCAGATGCCACATATGCATTCATGTATCTATGCCACCTTCTCTATTGCCTATTTAGTTTCATTAGTTACTCTTGCCCATCAGGATGCATCCTTCCCCTATCTGGCAGTGTATTCACAATCCCAAGTCCTACTCTTGGCAAGAGATGTCAATTGGCCTTGTGTATTTTTCTTGCATGATTTGGTTTGTTTACTTTGGTTTGCATCATTTTGTCCTATGACTACTCCTACCCACGGCTGCCAGGATCAATCTATATCTTGGTATGTTACGGGTTGGGGCATAATGGGGCATGTTTTTGTGGTATGATGTGTTTGAAGGTCTCTCCTATAGGAACTAGCAGCCCTATAATACATATATATGGTGTTTACACAATTGCATATTAGAGATTCCTATTTGTCTAAGAGTCAGTCCACGCCTCAAGTTTTTCATAACATCCGGATTCCTATAATCAATGTTGTAGACTATCCTTGGCAAAATCAAAACTAGGTTTTCTCTCCACATTTTTGCACAACAAATCCCTCCATCTCAATCTCATCATTTGAATTTCATCCTACCACTATGCATTTTGGAGACCTTAATTTATTCACTTTCTTAATTTATTCTAGCTTGATGTTGTTGTACTATGATTGGCACATTCCAAAAAAAACAATTCATTACCATCTAGTCTCATCACTAGATACATTATTCATTTAGTTTCATAATCATCTTGTTTATAATAAATATTAATTGCAAATTATCCATTTATTTGCATAATCATTAGGTGCATTATTCAATTGCATAATTGTTTTATCCATTTAGTGGCATTATCACTTTAAACATAATCATAACCATTTTGTTCATTTAGTAGCACAATCATTAAGTGCATTTAATTGCATTATTCATTGCATTTGAGATATGTAAACTGGTACATATGATCTTGACTATCTACCAAAATGTGTTTGTCATACATGTTCACAATTACACATCTTAGGTTAATAATAATGTAAGGTTAATTAAAGCCCATTCAAACATTAGTATCTCATGTAGAACTGCAATCATTAATAATCACTCTATTCAATATAAAACATTTAAAAATAATCTCACTCCATTGCATCCTTAGCTCATTTTAGGTCCATTAAATATCTCATGCAAATGGTAAGTCATCAGGTAGTCCATACATCACCAACCAGCCTAATTAGTCACATTTTGGTTTGTTATTTTTATTAGTGGCTAAATAAGAGTTTTCATTACATTACCTGACACATTTAGTTATCATTCATTTAGGAGCATTTCAATAGTTGCATCATATATAAAATTTATTTGCATTATATAAGCATAATCATTATCATCACATAAAATATCCAAAACATACATATCATATAGACATATCATCCATATGCATCCTATGCCCATAAACATGTTAGTACCATTATAAATAACATATACATACATATAAAATTATCCATCTTGCATCACAAAAAGTCTGATAATATCCATCACATGCATCACATCAAATCATAATCATAGCATTATCATCCATCATATCAAAAATTAATAGTCAAAGTCCATAACAAAGTCCATACATGCATATGCGCCACCAATTTCACATCTCATATATATCAAAAAATGAATGTTTCAATCAAGCATACAATGATATTAATCTCTGAAGGGTCAAAATACAATGTCACTTGCATCTAATGGTCCCCCACACTCTCCCTATCCCTATGGCCATCTACACCATGGACTGCACCTCTTGATGGTCCTACACCCCCTCCCCTAGGTAGCCTCATAGCCACTAATCCTCCTGTCTACTGGCTCTGTGTCTTGTGTTGTCTCTATTTCTTATGTGATCACACACTCTCACTATACGATGTAGCTCTCTACTCTGCTTACACCACTCCATGATACAAGCCCCTATAATAGGCTACCTCTCGACTCAGACTCTTTTCCCTCTGTTGTTGGCTGGTCAAATCAGTATAGACCTATGAAAACCCTACAAGATCTAAAGGTTGTCGGGCCACATTCCTCTCTATCCACAGTCTATTTGTGTTTGCCTCCACCCTACTCAATCAAGTGCAGAGTGCATCTATCTCCCTATCCATCCTCTCCAACTTTGCCCTTAACTAGAAGATGGCTCCCCCATTCCTAGCCTCCTCTAAGAGTTAGTTTGTCTCATCTCTCTCCTCCCTTAGAGCTGCCACCTTTGTCCAAGCCATCGGTAGGCTCTTTATTAGGTCCTCTACCTCCCTCCTATACCTATCCACCTCAAATTGTAGGCTTAGTGCCCTAGCTTGCTCCACCACTTCCTCCTCCTCTAGGCTCCCCATCCTCCCTCGTCTAGCCTCCAAGGCCTGTAGTTCTGCCTCTAGTCTCCTCTCCCTCTCCCTTGCCCCATCCGTCTCTTCTACAACCCTTTCATACTCATCCCTCAATACCATGTGATCTAATACCATCTATACATGTATCTATGCTATTGTCCCCTCATTCTATACTTGTATATCAGGGATGTTTATGGGATCCCCCCTCTCCTCTTCTTTTGCCCCCTCTCCTTCCATATCTCTATTTTGTAAAGCTGGTCGCTAAACCTGTAATGGGTCAGGTTGTCTCCCTTAGCCCTATCATCTCCTCACTCCTCCCCTCCTTTGTCACTGACCTTCCTCTCTCCCTCCTGCCACTCCTCTATCTGCAGGACCATCATCCTCTCCCCTTATGACCTCATCAATCGATAGCTGTAACTCATCCTCCTATAGCATACCAGGAATCATGAGTCTCACTGGTAGGTGAGGATCCCACCAACACCTATAATCTCTAGTCATACCTGGATCCTCTCCTTCTCCTCTTTTCTCATCCCATATCTTGGTGACTGCACCCTCCCAACTCACACGCACCTCCAAAGGGATAATGGCTTGCCCCCATATCCTTGCCTCCATGGTGATCCTCGGATATAACTACTCATGACCCACTACATCTTGCACATCACCAAACTACCTCACCACCCGGTGTGGCACATAATGCTCTATAAAATACACACTCCTACCAAATAGCCACATCTTTGATTGTGCCCAATGTAGTTTCCAATCCACCCTCCATCTCTCATAATCCAAAAATGCCCTCTAGGTGAAGACCATGAGCTCATCAAAGATCCTCCTCCAAAACCACATCTCTCCAACCTTAGTCTAATGGAGTAACCCCTATATCAGTCTACATATGGGAACCACTGTCGCCTATCTTGTACCCCCACTAGCAGTGTAACCTCGATGTGCTCCTATGCCCATATGTGTAACAGAGTCACTCCTCCAGATAGACTCTGTTACTCCAAGTATACTCTGGTACTCTTGTCATGGTACAGTTGTCCCAACATTGCCGCACCTCACACATACTCCATACTGTCATGCACCATATAGTAAACGCACCTACTCTATCCCATCGAGAAGCCATGTCCACCTAGATTTGGCAGCACTTGTCCACTAATCGGTCTGTAAATAAAGAGCACCACATGCAGAATGTGCCTAATCTACATCGCTTGTTTGAGATGCATTTGTGTCCTATCCATAGGCAACTTGTCATACTCACACACCTGGTGTAGGTAATACTCTACCCCATCCAACCGATAGTCAGGAATAACATTGAAGATGGGGATCTTCAACATCCTCCAGACATCAAGTAAGGTGATAGAAGCATCTCCTGAAGGTAGGTGAAATGTGCATGTCCTACTATCCCACCTCTCCACCATTGTGGTCATCATGGTGGTATGTGCCCTTATCCTCGACCATCTACCAAAGAAACCCAAGCTCACCACACTGAATATCTGCATCTCATCTGCTGCTAGATCCCTATATAGCCTCATAGTGGCCAACCAGTGCTCATGTGATGTGAATGGCCCTGGACTCTCCTCCACCCATCCAATCAACTTCATTAGCCCTCATTTTCTCTCTTAACCCTATATAATCTTATCCAATTCTAGCATATGTCCACCTTAGCTTATTTTTAGGGCATCCACATGCCACTTCTTTTGAATGCAAATGGACACTGAGAGGGGGATCAATCATTGTGTTCTAAAAAAATTAAAATAAATGTGCTAATACTGTGACTATAAGCTAATTGAGAACATACACACAAGAGAACATCACATAACACAAGATTTGTGAGGAAAACCTGATGTGGGAAATACCTTGGTGAGAATAGTTGTTGGAGTCTATTGCTTCAATCCAGCCTCACAATGAATAACAATTACAATGAGTTTTAGGGCACCAACCCAAGGAGCACCAACTCAAGGAGCGCCAACCCCTAATGTTTTATGAGCTACAACTCAAAGGATCACCTACCCCTTCTCTCAGCACCCACTCAAAGATTTATAATGAACAATAGATTCAAATACAAATTTGATACCTCAATACAAATGAAGTTTTGTAGCACCTTACTAGTTTTCTTCTATCTTTCCTTTCTCTCTCTGCTCTCTCCACTTCATTTTGTTCTTCTTTTCTTCAATTGTGCTTTCTATTTTTGCTAGTAACTTTTTCTTCTCTTTCCTCTTTGTCTCATTCTGATCTAGGTTCTTTATCTATCTTCTACTTTGATGAGTTCCCTCCTCTACCTTTCTGCCTTGACTTAGCACCTTGATGCTTCTTGTTGTCTTGGCTTTCCACACTCTGATAACTAAACTTTGTTGCTCCTCTATCTCTATCTCTATTCAAATATTTTTCTTCCTTCAGCACTCGACTATAGCACCTCACTCACTTCACACAACAACAACAATAACCAATGTAGTTGTTCCCCCATTTTTTTTTTCTGTTTCCCACTCTATCTCAACAAACTCAACTACATCAGTCGAAACACATTAACTACCACATATTAATAGCTCTGCATCAAGGAATGTTTTTTATTTCACTTAGAGTAATTAATTCTTGTCTCGGCATGAATCAAATTTTATTTTCCTTCTTGGAGGGATCACATGCATTAAATGACTCTTCTTTATTTTCTTCCTTTTGGTTTCTGAACAGTTCACATTCTGCATTAGGTTGTTGTCTTTAGTAAAGTTTATCTACCCAATGAATCTATTCCAATCACCATAGATCATCTCAAGCCCATCAAACAATTGCAAAAGATCTTCTATTAATGTGTTCTTCATGCTCTTTCGACCTACCCTCCAAGGATTGACAACTACCTTATTAAATCATCCTTCATCTTTGTAAGAACTGACCTACACATCAGATCTCCTAGTTGTCCACTTGGTTAATACATGTCATCATACTCTATATCCAAATCACTTGGTTGAACATCGGTCACCTACCATAGAGGTCTCTGCAACTATCGTGTCTGTCAACCATTTTAGTTTTTGAGTTGCTACAAAGAAGTGCCACGAAACAATTTTAAAAGAACTTTAAATCTTAACTGTAGATCTTCCTCCATGCTGGAAAATTGGAAAATCTGCAATGGTCAATCTCACATTGATCTCGATGCTGGCAAGTGACTCAACTCTTGGCCAATAGGAAGATTTCGCATTGGTCATGCTTTTTTAGCTCAACATGGTGGTCCCACATTTTAATCCTGACTGCCCAATAGGGACACGTGATAGCATTGCGTGATGCTGTGAAGGTTAACTTCCTTGCATCTTCCATCATAGGATAACAAGAGTCATCAGATCTGCTTGGACTTTATCTTTCCTACTACGATGACTACTAACTTAACCAACGAACATCTTTTTGATGTGATTAAAACACCGTCGTCTAATTTACCCACGTGTAGAATTGTGTACCTTTAGTAGCTTGGTCTATAACATATTTCTGCTGAAAAAGGACTTAATAAAGATTTAAAATATTTTAGGTTAGACTATAGTCTATAGGAGAAATATTAAAGTGCTAGCACTTAGAGAAAATAACATGGGCCTGACAAAAAGATTAATCGCCTAGGAAAAATAAAAATGGGAACATGGTCCTGCACGATGCTTGATGACCCTCAGCTTAAGTGAAGAAAAATTAACACAGAGACATAAAAGATTTAAGGGTTGAATGGTTTTAAGAATGAAAAGATTTTGATATAAAGGCATAAATCCTAGACCCTAGACTTGAGGGCAGTGACAGAGAAAATTTAGTTTTGTAAACCCTAGACTTTAGTAGGCTTAAGGGCAACAACGAAGGCACAAATAATGGATGGTACAGAGCAATGGCTAGAGTTTCCAATATTTGGTCATGACCAATCTGCCAATCTAAACTACAACATCTTCAGAACCCTGATCACTGAGCAAGATCACTCTGCAACCTGCAACCATGTAGTGCTCTGTATCTTATTCTCTGAAACATGTAACACTAGTTTCATTATGCATCTACTTAGTATCAATGACAATAATACCAACAATCTCCCCCTTTGGCATTAATCTCAAAACACACAAGCAAAAAGATCACTCTTTCCTTTCTCCCCCTTTGACAACAATGGAAAAGGGACCTGCAATAGACTATTATGCAACTTTTGATAACAAATTTTCATCACTTTCATCATCATGTGACTTCTAATAATAGCATGAAAACTTTTCATCACTCTCATCACTATGAATCATTTGAATGTGTGCATCATTGTGGCCTTATAATACCTGTCAAATGACATTCTCTGTAGATTCTACTAGATGAACCATCATTATAATATAAAAAGAAGTGCCTATATTGCTTACAATAATTTCAAAAATCCCCTTGAAACAAGCATGAAGTTCAAGGACAAGAAGTGTAGGGCAATATACTCCCCCTGAACCAGGGACTTCATAGAAATGATTTAAGTGTTGAATGAAGGTGGAACAACACCCAATTTTTGTCTCACATATTCATAGATATCTTTTGGTAGTGCCTTAGTGAAAAAGTATGCAACTTGCTCATTAGTGGGAACATATTCAACTTTTATCTCTTTCTCTACAACCTTCTCCCTAAGAATATGATACTTAATTGCTATGTGTTTTGTCCTTGAGTGCATAACAGGGTTCTTGGATATGTTGATTGCACTTGAATTATCACACATGATGGGAATAGGATCCAAAAAATCTAAATGAATGTCCTTTAAGGTCCGTTTCATCCATAGGACTTGAGAACATGTGGCAGCTGATGGACTTGAAAAGCACTGAGAGGGGGGGTGAATCAGTGAAACCAAAACAAACACTACTTTAAACACAAACTGGTAGATGAACTTAACCAAGTAGTTAAACAAAATACATGTTATCCAAAATGAAATAACAACATCCACAAAAAGTAGAACATCCACCATAAAACAAGTGTTTATACGTGGAAAACCCAAATAGGTAAAAACCATAGTGAGATGGAACTCACAAATTAACTATATGTAGTAATAGATAACTGACTGGTTAAGGTCTTACAAAGAGCTCTGCTAGGAGCAAATCTTATGCTCCGCTTAGCTATATTAGACAACCTTAAGTCACCGGTGTTGGATTCCCTTCACTGGGTGAAGGAATGGTTTCTTCTACAGGCAATTCTTCGCTTTTCTGCTTCCAAGTCTGGATCATATCTTCTCTTGTTTACTCAACATCAATTTTTTGCTTGCCTTTCTGATCCTTCAAAGAGTTGACTGGTTTGTTGTTCCTTGTTCTGCAAAACTTTCCTAGGTGCCCCGGTTTGTTGCAGTGGTAATAGACCATACCAGATGATCTCCAGGGTCCTAGATTTCCACTTGCTGTTCTTTTTCTGCAGTTCATAGCCACGTGACCAAATTTATTAGAAAAGGTACACAAAACATTTGTTACCTTTTCCATTTTGAATGGACTAAACCGGTTGTCATAGGATCTTTGCTAGTTCTGGTTCACTTGGTTATTGAAGTTCCTTGCTCGGTCACCATTTGATCTAGGATGCATGTGTGGTACAGGATTGTTTGCACCATATCTACACTCAATGTGTCTATGCCCATACATTCCACAAGTATAGCAATGACCTTCAAATTTTCTAGATATATACCTAACATTGGTATCACAATTTGCATTTCTATTAGGTTTATCTCTACATGCATTTGCAATATGACCAGGCTTATGACAAACAAAGCAGACTAGCTTAAAATCCTTCTTACCGATAGTCTTATTGACTTTAGAAGTAGTTTTATTCTTTGGATAGTTGCTCTTTGTACCAGAGGATTCACCTTTTTCAGTTGTATGAAAACTAAGTCCAGAGATATCACCCTTCATTCTTTGTGATTGAATTTGTTCTTCCAGCATGGTAGAACTTTTAACAAACTTCTCCAATTTCTCATTGGCTTCAGTAAGCTTTTTGACAAGATCTTCATTATGCTTAGATAGATTCTCTTTCAGAGATGATGCCAACTCAAGGTCTAGCTTTAATTTCTCCTTTTCTTCTATTTCATCTATTATGTCCTCATGCATGGTCTCTCTTTCCCATTTGATTTTTAAAATCTCTTGATCTTTTTCCTTGATAAAATCTTCAGCAGCTCTTCTAGATTCTAGTTCCTAACTCATGTGTATAGTGAGACCTTCCAGCTCTCTTCTTAAATTTAGTTTCTTACTGTGCAACTTTTCAAATTCTTCAGATAAAGCATCAATATTAGCTTCATCTAAAGAACTATTGTTAGATATTTCTAATAGTTTTCTAGATAGCTGTTTCCTCTTGACTTGAGAAGCTTTTAGTTTGTGCCTAATGGATTCAACTTCATTTCTACTAGCTTCTAGCTCTCTAGCCATCTTGAAGTAGTTTCTATCCCCCATGGTAGTTTCAAGATTCCCTTCTAAGCGGTTAGGCTTCAAAGAAGTTAGGCTCCGATACCAATTGATGGACTTGAAAAGCACTGAGAGGGGGGGTGAATTAGTGACACCAAAACAAACACTACTTTAAACACAAACCGGTAGATGAACTTAACCAAGCAATTAAACAAAATACATGCTATCCAAAATGAAATAACAACATCCACATAAAGTAGAACATCCACCATAACAAAAGTGTTTATACATGGAAAACCCAAATAGGTAAAAACCATGGTGAGATGGAACTCACAAGTTAACTATCTGCAGTAATAGATAACTGACCGGTTAAGGTCTTACAAAGAGCTCTGCTAGGAGCGAATCTTGTTAGAGATCCCAAGCTTGATTAGAAGCTTATACCCTATTAAGAGTACTGCCCTGTTAGGAGTAACCACATTGGAAGATTTTGAGAATCCAACCTAATGGATCACCTTGTTAGAGGATTTGTACAATGAAGCTCGTTAGAGCTCTTAGGATTCCCACAGATACTGAGAGGGGGGGTGAATCAGTATCTAACTGGTGTACAAAATTTCTTATCTTAAAACATGCAGAACATATTATAACAGTGTACCGATATGCAAGAAATAATGCAATAAAGAGAATTAAGAACATTCACATGAAAAGCACACCATAACACAAGGATTTAACAAGGAAACCCGGTGTGGGAAAAACCTCGGTGGGATATGTGACCCACAATATCCACTTACTGGCCAATAAGGGAATATTACTTACAATAGGGGCCGGCACATGTAGGAAGGCCAACTGCCTAGAGCTCAATGCTCAAATGGGAAGTCTCACTGACTTACAATGTGGATTATACAAATCCAATATCTTGTATTGCTTTACTATAGCATCTATAATGCCTGATCTAGTATCGGTTGCTGCTCTGCTTCTTACATAAACCCTTTAACCTATATTTCGCATAATAGATCTGCTTTAATAAATTTCTTCACTTTCTTTCCAAATGTCTACAATGATCTCTTTTATATATAAGAGTCATTTTACAACATGCCAAGTCGGCTTACAAAGTTTTTACAATAATAAATAAAATATAATATAACAAAATCCTGTCGGCCTCTGTGCTGGTATACTTCCTTTCTCTATGCCAGTGTCGGTGTCCTGAATGCCGGTGTAGAGTCTGATCATTGATGCCGGTGCACTAACTTGCCGGTGTAATTCCTTGTCGGTGCCATAGGATGGTAAGGTTGCCATCAATGACAAAAGCTTCAATCACATACAATGTATCATTGGAGTGTGCATATGCCAACAATCTCCCCCTTTGGCATTGATGGCAACACTCATGAGAAATTTCTAAAGTGTATCCAAAAATGTGAAGTCCAAAAATGTGCGTGCTCCCCCTAAGCATATGATTCTTGTGATGTTGAATTTTCTCATTCCACTACTCCCCCTTTGGCATCAATGACAAAGGTTGTCAAGATGTTAGTAGAGTTTGTAGTTTCAACCTTGCAACTGGGTAGTTACAATTTGAAATAGATCCACCGAAATCAAGTTTATACTCTCCATAAACTTTTTACTATCTCTTATTGATATCTCTGTTCTTTTAGTTGTACCAGTGAGATGTTGCAAATGCTCTACCGATATTTTCTATCCCTATATTAGTGCCTTAGATACTTTCTTCTATAATGATGCTAAATAGTCCAATCTTGGACTCAGTTTTAATCTCAAATGCTTTGCCTTATTCACTATTCTCTCCTTTTCTCTTTCAAATTTAAGTAATTCTTCCTCAAAATTTGTTATCTTTTGTTCAAAAACTAATAATGTATCAGGTGAGTTAACAAAATTATCTGCAAGTTTGTTGATTTCATCTTGTACCTTGATCATCTTCTTATCAATATCTATAGTAAAAAAGTTTGTCTTATAGGTGTCTTTGTACAGAGTTTTGTACTCTTTTAATAAATTACACAGTTCCGATAGAAGTGTGTCAAAATCTTTAGTACACTTCTTTATCTACTCATCAAAGAATTTTTGTTTTTCAATTTCTACTTTGTCCTTCAATGTCTCTTCCTTTATTTTCTCAACGTTTTCTGTGATATATTTACACAAGGTATCAAGTTGTCCTAAAGAATATTTATTGTCTATATTACTGTTAGGAGCAATTACCTTCAAAATTGGTATGGTGTCATCAATTGCCTTATAAGCTTGTGAGCTGCAATCTGTTATCTTTTTAATTGAATCCAATAGTACCTTAGTCACATTAGTTGATTTGTAGCCTGATGATGAACCAACATTCTGAGTACCGCCAGTGGAAGTAACCAAGCTTGTATTGACCTCTAGTAGGTCTATTTGTGTTTGCATTTCCTTAAGCAATGGTTTTTCTACTTCTCAAGTTGTCGGTGGCACTGTTTCCTTATGAACTTGTTCCTGTTCGGGAGCCTTTTTCTCTATTTGTTTCTTAGTTTGTTGTATTGTCTCAGTCTGAGTCTGAGTTTCTATCTTTTTCTCTTTGTCATCTGTCGGTTTCTCTTGTGTGTTATCAGTTTGCTTAGCTACCAGAGGCTCACTACCCATGTTAGTCTTATCAGCTGTATCTTTGTCTACCACAATGTTGATCTTTTGAGTATCAACATCTATTGTGTATAAGAATTTAGGATTAGGATCGACATCCTCTACATCCATACTTTCAATTGCAGGTTGATCTTTTGTAGCTGTTGTTTTTACCAGTGGAGTAATCAAAGGAGGTGGGGGTAAGTTGTCTTTAACCTTGATATTGGGTGGTCCACAACCTTTACCTTTACCCTTGTCTCTTTCTTTCTGATATACCTTTATAGGTTTGTGGCTCATGTATTCTTCTTGTTTTTCTTTTTCCACTAGGAAAATGTCCCATGCATTTTCTATCTCCTCAGTCACCTCATTAACTCTTCCAACCATTAAAGCAATGTTTCAGTGTGCAGTAGAAAATACTGTCTGGTTGGCTTCAACAATTAAGTCATCAATTTCTTTGGGTGAATTCACTGGATATACAACAAGTAGCTTTTCTATCTTTATTTTCTTGTCAAGTTCTATTACTGCTTGTCTTCTTGCTTCCAGTCTTTTAAATAGTTCATCTGGTACTTCATTTACTACTTCCATAAAAAATTTCTTATACATATCCATATGCAATATAACACTATTTTCTACTTGTTCTTTTTCATCAGATGTCAGTGTCATATATTTTCTCTATATTCTTCAATTTTCCTTCCTCTATAATTTCATTTAACAGTATATCAAGAGGGGCCAAGTTCTTATTTGTCCTCTTCTTCTTCTTGGGTGTCAGTTTCTTCTTCTTTGGTGTAGCCTTTCTTACCAGAGATCTCACTGCTTGTTGTTTTTGTCTTGTCCTCCTAGGTGAGGGTGTGGTTTCCAGTGAGGGATCTCTTTTCCTTACAACTCTCTTGAAAGTTGCAGGCATGTCACTCTCCAAAGAAGTGCCTATTGGTGATAGATGAGTCTCAGGTTGTGGAGCTGCTAACTCATCCTCTATTATACTGATTTTCTTTAACACATTTTCTTTAATAGCCTTTGTCTATCTGGAACCTCTTCTCACAACTGCCTCAACCTTTTTCACTCTTTTCTTAGATTGTATTTGGCTTTCAATAGTTTCTACACTACCAAATATTTCTTCCTTATATTCTTTAGGGGCTTCCAGAAGTGCTTTAGCATATGTTTCAATTGTATGATCATCTGTTTCATAGCCCATCTCTATTACCCAAATAGTCCTAGGGATGACTGCTTCCATCCAGATCTCATCCTTCTTGATTACAAAGCATATTTCATCCTTATATTTGTCAACAATATTTTGTGATAATCTGATTCTTTTCTTCATTTTGACCTTTAGTGCTTGAAAGAAATCATGGATATTGTTTTCCTTATCTTCTCCCATATTGTTGAATAGTTCTATTAGCTGTTTATGATAGTTCTGATACTTAATATTAGTATAGATCCAATAGCCAACAAGATGAGAGGGGGGGGTGAATCATACAAACTTAATCATCCATAAAAACATTAGATTCAACCTCGATAACATATATATCAGTCAAATATCCAAAACTGTCAAACATGCAAACTCAAAAGCATATGAACAATATAAACCTCATAACACTAGATTTAACGTGGAAACCCAAATAGGTAAAAACCATTGTGGGATTTTGGACCCACTAAGAAATATACTCTTCTAGAGTATGCTCGGTTAAAAGCAAATCCTGTTAAAGATTACAAACACATTGCTAGATGTGACCTGGTTAAGGGATTTCCCTCAGATCTTTTAGGATCTTCACTTTGTTAGAAGTGACCTTGTCAAAGGATTTCAAACACTCAATCAAAATGTCACCTTGCTAGAGGATTTACATGTAAGACTATTAACTCCACTCGATTAAGATATTTTCTATCACTTTCACAAAATAACAGTAATAAAAATCTATCTGCAACTTCACATCTAAAATGCTAAAGAAGATTCCTATTTGTTCAATACAATCTAGACATAGAACTAATCTTGTCTATCTGCTGGGCTTCTATACTCTATTATTCCAATAGGTCTTCAAGCTTCTATGCTTGGTAATCACTATGTAGCATCCCTATGCATACACTTGCCCACATACATTGTTTATCAACAGTTTCCTATTTATAAACAATTAGGTAACCGCTTAATCTCCTTGATCACATTTCCCATGATCAATCATAGCCATCAGATCTTCAATCTTGTCTAGGTTCAATGCATCTTTCAATCTGAAAATGTTTTACCCTACCTTGGAACTTGCATAATAGTCTTGGAACTTGTGCTAGGGTATTGCGGTTCAATCTGAGTTGTAGATCTTCATGCTGACTTTCCATTGCCTTAGATTCATTAACAAACTTCTTCCACAACTTACCAATCATTGATCCACTCTAGCTCATCAGCTTCTTTCATTAAATACTGCATGTAAACATTTAATGCTTTCTGTTATAGCTCGGTTACAACTCGGTAACAACTCGATGAATACTAAACTTCACTTGATAGACATTCTGCCTTCATTAATCAATAGCGATAACCTTAGGGTTTACCGACTAGGTTCTTTGCTTGATAACATAGTATAGTATTAACCTTTACATTTTACAACATATGTATGATGTTAAAATAATCTAAAACATCATGATCTCATCATTGTTTGACTTGGTAGTAGTTGCCCATTGAATACCTTATTCATCCCTATATTCATCATATTCTTTCCTATGTCTTTCACTGACTTCTTTATAATCTTCATATCATACTTCTCAAGATATGGCAACATCATACTGAATTAGAAAATCAATTTCTTGACATCAATGACAAAATAATAATATCAAGATAGTAAAACATATTTAATCAGTTATGTCCATGATCATCAACAACCTTCTCAATATCCTTAAGAAATGCCAACAATCTTTCATTGTCTATTATAATGCAATATTGCCAAAAATCTCCCCCTTTGGCATTGATGGCAAAACCAATTGATTTGACCTTAATAGATTCAGATTGCTATGATTCTGAAATGCTGAAATGCTCTCCCCCATACATTAGACTTCTCCTCTTTTCTCAGTCTTCTTTCCAATCTATAGTATACTTAGTTTTCTCTTAGTCTTCTCTGGATAGGTCTTCTCCCCTATATTGGTCTTCTCCCCCATACATTAGACTTCTCCTATTTTCTCAGTCTTCTTTCCAATCTATAGTCTACTCAGTTTTCTCTTAGTCTTCTCTTGATAGGTCTTCTCCCCTATATTGGTCTTCTCCCCCTTCATAGGTATTCTCCCCCTTTGACAACAATGCCAAAAAGAAAAGAACTAAAACATAATTTCTTTATGTAAGAAGTTATTTCCTGCTATTGTGTATCAATTGAGTCTCGGTCAAAGCATTTGTCTTCAATTCCTGTTCCTTGTAATATTCTCTGTAGTATTTCAGTATTAATTCTAGTACACTTTTAGAAAACATTCTAAAGTGTATAGCTCAGCATCAACTCCCAAAAGATATTCAATAGAGTCATTGGATTGATGCTTTCACCGAACTCGGTCAGTGAGTAGAAGATAGGGGTAAGACCCCTAACTTACTTCTGAGATATTCAAAAGTGTCCTTTGGTAGTGGCTTGGTGAAGATATCTTCTATTTACTCCTTTGTGCTAACATATTCCAACACCACTTTCTTCTCTTGAGCTTCTTCTCTAAGATAATGATATTTGATAGATATGTGCTTTGTCTTAAGAGTGCATAATAGGATTTTTTGAAATATTAATGGCACTGGTATTGTCATAGAATATAGTTACTGGCTTGGTAACTTTCTCATTTATACCTTCCAATAGTTGTTTGATCCATGCAATGTTGGTACAATTCAATGCTATAGCAACGTATTCAGCTTCTGCTGTTGACTGTGAACCACATCCTTGTTTCTTGCTAAGCCAACTCACTAGTCTTTCTCCTAAAAAGAAAGCTCCACCACTTGTTCTTTTTCTATCATCAATGATGCCTACCCAATCAACATCAGTATAAACTTTTAAATCAAAATCTTTTCCTTTCTGATATACTAAGCCATAATCCTCTATGCCTTTCAAGTATCTAAAAATTCTTTTGATTGTTGTCATGTGTGTTTCCTTAGGATCTGTAGAGAATCTTGCAACTATACCTACTGCATGTGCTATGTCTAGTCTGCTGTGAACAACATATTGTAGTTTTCCAATCATGGATCGGTAGAGTGTCCATCAATAGATGCAGATTCATCATTCTTTGATAATTTACAACTGGTAGTCATAGGAGTACTTACTGGTTTTGAATCATCCATTCCAAATTTCTTCAAGATTTCCTTTATGTACTTGGATTGAGTAATGAAAATCTCATTTTTCATTTGCAATATCTGTAGACCTATAAAATACTTTATCTCACCAATTAATGACATCTCAAATTCTTTGCTCATTTCATTTCCAAAGTTCCTGCATAAAGAGTCATTTCCACAAAATATAATATCATCAACAAATATGGCTAAGATCAGTATTCCATTTTCATCATTCTTCATGTACATGTTGTTATTCTCATTTTTCCTTATAAAACCAATCTTAATCAAATAAGAGTGCAATCTTTCATACCATTCTCTTGGTGCTTGTTTCAAACCATATAAAGCTTTGTTCAACTTACATACCTGATCTTTATTATTGTCTTCAACAAATCCTTCAGGTTGTTCAATGAAAACTTCTTCTTCTAATATTCCATTCAGAAATGCAGATTTGACATCCATTTGATATATCTTGAAGTTCTTGAAAGTAGCATAGGCCAACAATGTTCTTAGTCCTTCAAGTCTAGCAACAGGTACAAAAGTTTCACCATAATCAATTCCTTCTTCTTGTGCATAACCTTTGCAAACTAACCTTGCTTTGTTTCGAATGACCTCCCGTTTTTCATTTAGCTTGTTTCTAAAAATCCACTTTTTACTGATTACATTTTTGTCCTTTGGTCTTGGGATTAGTGTCCATGTGTCATTCTTCTTTATTTGATCAATCTCTTCTGTCATAGCATTTACCCAATCTTCACTGTTAAATGCCTCTTTTCCTATTGTTGGTTCAAATTTAGATATCAAACATGTGTTCTGTCTCGGTTTGTTCCTTGTCATCACTGGATCATCCTTATCTCCTATAATCTGACTTGGTGCATGATGTCTTCTGACATACTTGGCTAATACAGGCTCGGTAGGCTCTGTATGATCTTCTTCATCACTTGGTAATTGGATATTTTCTTCATTTTCTTCAACAGTTTTCTCAGTAGGACTTCTCGGTTGCACATAGACAAATTCATCATAGTCTTCTAGTTCTTTGGAATTTCCTTCATCATTTCTTTTTTCAAATTCATCAATTTTCACATTTGAACTTTCTACTATTTTGTTAGATGATTTGATCAGACATTTAAATGCTTTGCTTCTAGAAGAGTAACCTAGAAACATTCCTTCTTCACTTTTCTGATCAAACTTGCCATTTCTATCATCTTTATGAACATAGCATTTACTTCCAAAGATTTTAAAGTAACTAGCATTAGGTTTCTTATCATACTAGATCTCATACAGTGTCTTCAAACTACCTTTCTTCAATTGAACTCGATTCAATGTGTAAACAACTATGCTTATTGCTTCTCTCCAAAATGTTTGTGGCACCTTCTTCTCAATCATCAGTGTTCTAGCACAATCCACAATAGATCTATTTCTTCTTTTAGCTATTCCATTCTGCTGTGGAGTTCTCGGTGTAGAGACTTGTCTTTTAATATCATGATCATTGCAAAATAAGTTGAATTCATCAGATGTGAACTCTCCTCCTCTATCTGATCTAAGACATTTCAGTTGTCTTCATGTTTCATTTTCAACTCTTGCCTTGTACCATTTAAACATTTGAAAAGCTTCTGATTTTTCTTTTCAAAACATTACTAACATCATCCTTGAATAGTCATCCACAAATAATATGAAATATTTATCACCATAATAACTTTTAACTTTCATAGGACCATAAAGATCAGTGTGCACTAGATCTAAAATTCCCTTAGAAGTGTAAGACTTACTTGTAAAGCTTGATCTTGTCATCTTACCCATCTAGCATCCTTGGCACATAGCATTCTTAGGTTTTTCAAGACTCGATAGACCTCTTACTCTGTGCTTCTTACTTATCTTGATCAGGTTATCAAAATTTACATGACAAAACCTCTTATGCCATAGCCAGGTATCATCAATCTTTTCATGCAAACACTTATTCCGAGTTGAGTCAAGGTGAAATGTATTACCTTTTGTTTGTGTCCTGGTAGCAGCTAACTTTCCATTCTTGTCATGAACTTTGACAATTCCTTTCTGAAATTCTATTCGATAACCTATGTTATTTAGTTGTGTTGCACTCAACAAGTTATATTTCAAACCTTCAACCCAATAAACATCATTGCATCTTGCATTATCAGGAAGTGTTATAGATCCTTTACCTCTTATCAGACATGGTGCATCATTACCAAATCTAACATAGCCTCCATCATAATCTTCTAACATAACAAACTTGTGTTTACCTCCTATCATATGATGTGAGCATCCACTGTCTATAATCCAAGAATCATTAGTGTTTATGTGAGATATTAGGGCTTTTTCTTCATACCTTTCTTCATCTGGTCCATCCTTGATAGCCACATAAACAACTTCCTTTGTATCTGTCTTATCTGATTTATCATCGTTAGATTCCTCATCAGCTATTAAGCATGTCTTTCTATCTCTTCTTCTAAAGTCTTGGTGTCCTCTGTAATGGTTATCTTTCTGTTTGTCATCTCGGTAATCTCTCTTTTCAGTAAAATCTTTGTCAAGATAGTTAGAAGCCATATGTCCAATCTTATCACAATTGAAACATTTCAAAGGTAGTTTTCCTTTATACTTACCTTTGCCTCTCGGTAACCTTTTGGCCAATAGTGCTTAAAACTCTTCTTGCTTTCTGATTTCTTCATACAGTTTGTGTACTGCTTCTATGTTCTTCCGAAATCTTTCACTTGCTCCACTATGATCTCCTTCAGAGTACTTATACTTTCTTTCATTGTAATCGTTAGATTCATTAAGATGAAAAGAACTAAATGCAGATTCAACTTTATTTACCGAAGATCCACTATTATCAAAATTACTTAACTCAAATGCATGTAGCTTACCAATAGTAGCATCCAAAGAAACTGGCATATCAGGTACAGACCTCAATTCATTGATTGCTGAGACTTGGATTGCATAAGCTGGTAGAAGGGTTCTTAACAACTTACTTGTTATATCCTTTTCTTCAATAGTTCCACCTGCTCCTTTGATTTGATTGACAATCTCTTTTATTCTAGTACTGTACTGAGTTATGTTCTCACCTTCATTCATCCTCATAGATTCAAGTTGTCCTCTTAAACTGTCTACTTTTTCTCTTTGAACATGTTCATCTCCTCCATATACTGATATGAGCTTATTCCACATTGCCTTTGCATCATTGCAACCTTCTAGATCATTAAACTCTAAATCGTTCAATGTAGATGTTATTTCAATCATTACTTGAATATGTTCTTGCTTTTCCTTTATCTCTTTCATAGTCAATGGATAGGTGCTTGGTGTGACAAAATCATTCTCCAGATAGTATACAACATATTCTCCAACTCTTGATAGATGTAGCTTCATCCTTTTCTGCCATGTAGAGAAACTTGACTTGTTCAGCTTCGGTACATCCCTCTTATACATCTTTGGATCTTTAACTCAAGTTCCTTTAAACTTTCCTTCCGGAGTCCAAAGCTCTGATACCAATTGAAATTTCTGATACTTAATATAAGTATAGATCCAATAGCCAACAAGATGAGAGGGGGGGGGGGTGAATCATACAAACTTAATCATCCATAAAAACATCAAATTCAACCTCGGTAACATATATATCAGTCAAATATCCAAAACAATCAAACATGCAAACTCAAAAGCATATGAACAATATAAACCTCATAACACCAGATTTAACATGGAAACCCAAATAGGGAAAAACCACTATGGGATTTTGGACCCACTAAGAAATATACTCTTCTAGAGTATGCTCGGTTAAAAGCAAATCCTGTTAAAGATTACAAAGACATTGCTAGATGTGACCCAGTTAAGGGATTTCCCTCAGATCTGTTAGGATCTTCACTTTGTTAGAAGTGACCTTGTCAAAGGATTTCAAACACTCAACCAGAATGTCACCTTGCTAGAGGATTTACATATAAGACTGTTAAGTCCACTCGGTTAAGAGATTTTCTATCACTTTCACAAAATAATAGTAATAAAAATCTATCTGCAACTTCACATCTAAAATGCTAAAGAAGATTCCTATTTGTTCAATACAATCTAGACATAGAACTAATCTTGTCTATCTGCTGGGCTTCTATACTTTGTTATTCTAACATTTCTTCAAGCTTCTATGCTCGGTAATCACTATGTAGCATCCCTATGCATACACTTGCCCACATACATTGTTTATCAACAGTTTCCTATTTATAAACAATTAGGTAACCACTTAATCTCCTTGATCACATTTCCCATGATCAATCATAGCCATCAGATCTTCAATCTTGTCCAAGTTCAATGCATCTTTCGATCTGAAAATGTTTTACCCTACCTTGGAACTTGTGCTAGGGTATTGCGGTTCAATCTGAGCTGTAGATCTTCATGTTGACTTTCCATTGCCTTATATTCATTAACAAACTTCTTCCACAGCTTACCAATCATTGATTTGCTCTAGCTCATCAGCTTCTTTCATTAAATATCGCATGTAAACATTTAATGCTTTCTATTATAGCTCAGTTACAACTCGGTAACAACTCGGTGAATACTAAACTTCACTCGGTAGACATTCCACCTTCATTAACCGATAGTGATAACCTTAGGGTTTATCGACTAGGTTCCTTAGTGTTTATCGACTAGGTTCTTTGCTTGATAACATAGTATAGTATTAACCTTTACATTTTACAACATATGTATGATGTTAAAACAATCTAAAACATCATGATCTCACCATTGTCTGACTCGGTAGTAGTTTCCCATTGAATACCTTATTCATCCCTTTATTCATCATATTCTTTCCTGTGTCTTTCACCGACTTCTTTATAATCTTCATATCATACTTCTCAAGATATGGCAACATCATACTAAATTAGAAAATCAATTTCTTGACATCAATGACAAAATAATAATATCGAGATAGTAAAACATCTTTAATCAGTTATGTCCATGATCATCAACAACCTTCTCAATATCCTTAAGAAATGCCAACAATCTTTCATTGTCTGTTATAATGCAATATTGCCAATAGTTTACCTACCAGTATATCATATCCAAGTTCTTTGTAGCCTATACCGGGAACCTATTTGGTTATATGTAACATCAGACATACTAACAGATTTCCAAATTTAAAAGTTCCTTTCTTATCCTTCTTAATCTTGCCTAATTTTTCAATTAATTCATCCTTCAACCACTCACATAAATCAATCTTTGCATTATCTATGACCATATCATTAGCACTCTTAATGCATAAACTTGGAACTGAATTGAGTCTATTTGCATTTGTAGCATTATATCCTAATATCATGCTGATAAATCTCACATTAATATCTGTTACATCATTTACTCTTAAGGACCTTCTGTCGGATGTGGCACCAGTTAACTGAGTGACTAGGTCATTGGAAACCTTCTGGTTTTTGTCTAGCCTTTTACCAGTGGTTGGTAACCCTGTGATAGCTTTCACAACTTCCTTAGTGATTTTGTGAATTGCATCTAGCTAGAAAAATTCACCATGCACTCTGCTTAAGACTATCCTAATCACATCCTTGGGAAATTTAGGAATGCTAAGGATCTCTGTAAATCCTAGGGTTTCAATGATCTTATGTTCATCTTTTACATTGTTGGATTCATCACATATGATAGTTTTAAACATGGTTTTAATCTCTTCATCTCCTAGTTCCTCAATGTTACAATGAATGTAAATTCTGGGGTCTTCAGCATAAACAACTCCCTTAGGAATTTGAGAAAAAGCACCTAAGGTATCATTTTTCTTTGCTATCTCGGGAACTAATTGAAATACGGCCCTAGGTCTTTTTATAACTTCGAAAATAGTAGGGTTTGCTATATATTTAATTGCAGAGGTGGATGCCATGATAAAATACCTTTTACTACCTTTAGGATGGATGATTGCTTAAAGTGTTCTTGCCTCTTACTCGAAATGCCTTAGCTCGGAATCTTCGTGCTCTTCGTAGGTTTGAAATTTCAATGAAATGAAATGGAGCCAAAACCTCAAATTTATAGTGTCTTTTCACCATCTACCACATTAAATTCATGTCGGTTAAGTGTTCACTTAACATTGTCTGTCGATAATTTGTAATTTTCAACTTCTCATCTCTAACTGAGGGAATAATAGCACATGTGTCATTAGATTGCCAAACCCTCAAGGAAACTTTCTTCAATTAGATGAAGAACTTCCTGCCAGTGGAGCACTGCTCTGTCCTACCGGTGAAGCATCACTCTGTTCTGCTAGTGAAGCATTGACTAGTTCTACCGGTGGAGGAGTATTCCCAATATTTAGATCAGCTTTTCTAATCCATTGTTTTTAGAATTCTTTCTTAACCTCTTCAACTTTTTATTTACCTTTCAAGCTAGAACTTTTGTTGTCTACTGCTGATCCTTTACTTCTATAGAATTTTGCAATATGCCCAATCTTGTTACATGCATAACAAGTTACATTATTTTTCTGAATAGCCTTCCCATAACCTATGCCGGTTTGTGTTCTGCATTGATTGGATAAATGTCCAAATCTTCCACAAACATAACATCCCACATTCATTCTACAATATTCCGAGTTGTGACCAACTTTGTTGCATTTTGAACATTGACCGGTGGGTGTGTTGATATTCTGACAATTTATAGATCTACATTCATTTTCTCTATGACCATACTTATTATAGTTAAAACAATTTCCATTAAATTTATAAGCATTAGGTTGTCTTACTTGTTTGCTGTGATCTTGAATATTTGCAGTACCGGAGCTTTCACCAACTTCAAAGCCAATTCCAGAAGTGTCACCTTTAGGTTTTTTATTCTTCAGCAAGGTGCCAAGTTCCTCTAAGCTTTTCTTGAATTTTTCTTTATGTTGATTTGTAGTTTCTAGTTCTCTTTCTAAGACCTCTTTTTGTCTCATCAGTTCATTTGAGTCATTCTGAGTGTGCATCATATCTATCTTCAACATGTCATTTTCATGGCTAAGTCTTGTGTTCTCATTTGCTACATCACTTAGTCTTCTGGTCAATTCTTCTTCATTTTTCTTCCTATCCTCAATCTCTTTACAAAATCTCATAGTCATATCCTGCATCTCATTCTTTGTTGTCATGTTTTCTAGTTTCAGTTTGCTTATCTGATCATTAAGTGATTCCTTTTCATCATTCTCATTTTGCATCTTTTCACAATGTTCTCTTCTCTTATTGCTTGCAATAGTAAGGTTCTCTTGTAGTGCCTAAATGATATCCTGAGCTGCCCTTAAATCATCTTCTAGTTTGATATTTTTCAATTTCTCTGCATCATAGTCTGAAAGAGCTCCTTCAAGTTGCTTCATCAGATTTTCTATCTTTACCAGTGTCAACATCTTCCTCAAGCTATTAGGGTTCTGAAAATAGAGGACCAGGCTCTGATACCAATTGTTAGGATTCCCACAGATATTGAGAGGGGGGGGTGAATCAATATCTAACCAGTGTACAAAATTTCCTATCTTAAAACATGCAGAACATATTATAACAGTGTACCGGTATGCAAGAAATAATGCAATAAATAGAATTAAGAACATCCACATGAAAAGCACACCATAACACAAGGATTTAATGAGGAAACTCGGTGTGGGTAAAACCTCGGTGGGATTTGTGACCCACAATATCCACTTACTGGCCAATAAGGGAATATTACTTACAATAGGCACCTGCACATGCAGGAAGGCCAACTGCCTAGAGCTCACTACTCAAATGGGAAGTCTCACTGCCTTACAATGTGGATTATACAAATCCAATATCTTGTACTTCTTTACAATATCATCTATAATGCCTGATCCAGTACTGGTTGTTGCTCTTCTTCTTACATAAACCCTTTAACCTATATTTCGCATAATAGGTCTACCTTAATAACTTTCTTCACTTTCTTTCCAAACGTCTACAATGATCTCTTTTATATATAAGAGTCATTTTACAACATGCCAAGTCGGCTTACAAAGTTTTTACAATAATAAACAAAATATAATATAACAAAATCCTGTTGGCCTCTGTACCGGTAGCAGTGTCCTGAATGCTAGTGTAGAGTCTGATCATTGATGCTAGTGCACTAACTTGTCGGTGTAATGCCTTGTTGGTGCCATAGGATTGTAAGGTTTCCATCAATGACAAAATCTTCAATCACATACAATGTCTCATTGGAGTGTGCATATACAAACAAGAGCTTATCCAGTTAGGGGATTTAGTTATGTTGTAATGATTAGAAAATAACAAGAAAGATTTAATCTATTCTGAGTAGCACAAACTTACTTGATCAGATCATTCTAAGTACATTCAACACTGCTCTTCATCTTAACACTTATCACTTTTTAGCAAAAGCTTTTTCACATAACAACTCTCTATGTGTTATCATCAAATGATTCACTAAGATTTCTTTAAATAGACATTCATATCTTATGTCATCCATAGGAACACAATTTCCTAGGTGCAGTGTATCTAGACAAGTAAACATAACTCATCACAAAAATGACTACCAAACAAATGATGTTGGTAACTCATCACAAAATCAAATACCTGTTAGAGCAGTCATTACCGGTTGGAATAAAACTAGTGAATCATTGTCATGGAATCTTCCACCTGATCTTCTTCTTCATCTTCATCCCGATTCTGATGCCGACTTAGTGTTACCACAGGTTATCTCTTAGGCACATACTGATTGACACAAAGTACCAATTAGGGATAGAACTTAAACATACTAGTTGGTAGTAAAAACCAATTGAAGTTATACTGGTAGTCAATGTAATCATATATGTGTATGAGAGTGTTTCATCAATGAAAACAAGTGATGAATACATTACAATCATCATCAAGCCAACAATATCCCCTTTTGGCATTGATGGCAACACTTAGAAAATTTGAGTAACACAATACCGCTAAGTGTGTGTACACAACATATTTACATATATATACTCATACTCCCCCTTAATGCATGCATAAATACAAAATTTTCAAGAACACACATACATATTATTACTCCCCCTTTGACAACAATGCCAAAATGATAAAGTAAAATATATACATATATATAGAAAATATGTATCAAAGAGTTCAGAATATATTACAATTTTAAACAAGTTCATGCATTAGCGATTCTCATGAAAATATGATTGAAATTCTGCTTCATCTAGGATAGAGAATTCTTCCATGATTTGAGTATGTTATTCGTATACTCAGAGGTAGATAGGAGTTGCGAATAGAATTCTTCCATTGAGTCTAGCGGGCAGGTTTCAGGAGTAGCAAGAATAGCTTCTGCATTGGAGTAGGCTCTCTGAAGAATGTCAACCCATGAGGTGAGTTGACTCTTGAGCTCTCTTAGAGATTAGAATCTCTTAGCTCTCTCATTATCATACCTATTTAGTTTGTCATGCAGTTCATCTATAGACCTGTTAAAGTCATGAATGGAGTCCTGGAGTGGGACATATGCCTTGTATAACCTTTCTATTTCATGCTCAGTCTCAACTTGATTCTTAGAAATATCAGAATAAAAGAAAGTATTATTGGAGGTAGAGGCAAGATACTTTCCTCCAAATTCAATAACTTTCTTTAATAGACTGCCATTATAAGATAAAGCCATTTTGCCATTTTCACTGTGCTTAGCTAGTTTATCTCCATATGCCTTCTTGTGGCTCTTCTCAAAAAATATTTGAGCAACGTCTTCAAGTGATTTGATTTGATCAGATGAGTCTGCAACTAACTGACCAAGTTTGCTGATAGGAGTGGGAAGATGTGCGACAGAGGTTTTCTATAGTAATTCATACAAAATTCCTACTACATTCTGGATTGTTTCTGCCTCAATTCTTTGTTCTTTCAACCTCTTCTTGTGTGCACAATATTGCATAAGATTATCGATCTTCATCATTTCAGATGCACTAAAGGTATTCATATCAATAGGCCTTGAAATACTTGAAGAGTCTTCATCATCATCATCAAGTAGTTCTTGCTTTGCCAGTTCAGGGGGTATACTCTTGATGATGGCTCTTTCTGTATTTTTCTTTGTTACATCTGTTGTTTGCTGAGTAATAACTTCCTTAGTAGACTCCTTTTGAGTGATCTCAATGATCAGTGGAGATTGGGGTTTCTCTAGTTGTTTAGTTGTCGGTTCACTAACCTCTTTTAGTTGATTAGCTGGTTGAATACCTGATGTAACCTGTACTTCTGTGATTGTGGGAGGATCCGTATTTGGTGCAGTAATGTCTCCAGATAGGTCTACTATGTCCTAAATAGTTTCATCAACAAGAATAATGGAGTCATCCTTCTTCTTGTTTGGATAGACTACCTTAGCTTGAACAATTTCCTCTACATCCATTTCCGATTGAGAAACATCTTCTGTAGTATTATCTAGATTGATAGAGTGGATAGCTTCTTCCCTCCTTTTGATTATACAGGCTAGCTGATGTGTCTCAGACTCAACAATTGACTTTTTTGTATTAAGAAGCTTAAGTCTTCTTACTTTAAAATCAAAATATGCTTTTTATTCCTCAGTTAAACCACTGATTCCATCTGATGATATATTTGGAAAATACTGTACAAATACTTCATCAATAATCTTCTTTTCTAACTAAGTGACTTCTTCCCATTTATCTAACAAAGTATTATACAAAGAGATTGAAATATCTTTCTCTAAATCATGTGGAAATCTATTGTAGTGACTCAACAAAGTTATTACCTATTGGAGTATTTGCTTCTGCTCATCTTCAGTAAAAGAATCATAATATTCTTTGACATTATCAAACCTGTTTCTCCCCAATGACTTCATTGTTCTTTCAAAAATAGTGTCAGGTTTGTAGGTGGCAATGTCTAATGGTGTAGTTTCCTTTGGCACTACCTTTACCTTCTTAGGTGTTCTGTCGGTTGCCTTTTCCTTCTTAGGTTCTTCTTCAGAATCTTTACCCTCAGACTCTGGTTGCAAAATCAGTTTCCTATTCCTCTTCTTTGGTGCATTCTCCTTCTTCTCATATATTTTAGGTGCTAGTTTCTTCTTGGTTCGGACACTCCGAGTCACCTGTGTAGTCTTCTTCACAAGAGATTTTTCATCACTTTTCTTTTGCTTTCCTTTTGATTTTGCTACAAGTGCAGTATCGGTTTCAGTTGGTGCAGCTTGGACTGCCAAGATGCCCAATTTTGTCTTCTTTTTATCTTTAGGAAATGCTAACAGAGTATTAGCATAGCCAACCAGTAAGTCATGATTGACCCCGTAGCTCATATCTTCCATCTCTTCCTCTCTAGGTTCAATTGCTTGCATTAAGCAAAAGTTAGTGCTAACCATGAAGACTGTGTCTTTTTCAAAGTGTTTTACCACATCTTCAGGTAACCTCATTCTCAAGATCATCTTCTTCTGGAGTTCATTAAAGTACCTATTAGTGGCAACTGCAAAGGTATTCTTCATAGCCTTAATGTTGTTCCTGATCTGTACATTGACCTATTGTTCTTTGGACCATTCAATGTCACCTATACTCGGTAGAATGGTTCCTGAAAGTAGAAAAATAACCTAGCCAACTGCTGACCATATTTGAACTTCTGAGTATTGCCCTTCTTAATGGATTTCAAATTTTGAAATAACTGGACTTTGATAGCTTCACAAATATCATAGTCTTCATTATCAATTATCATTCTATGTGCTATATGAATTGCTGCGGATGGAACACTGTTAAGTCTACTCGAGTAAAATACTCGGTAGCCTATCACCATTGCTGCAAGTTTCACCGCAGGGTCTCTAATATTGTTGACAAAAATAGCACGCCTATCAGAGGTAGAATTGGTTAACTTGAAGATAGTATCTTTTGAAATTTTCCTCAACTCGAGAACTTCATTGGTTGAGCAATAACCCATTACAACCCTAATAGCTTCCTTGGTTATTGTGTGAGTCCTCTCCAGATACATATTCTCTCTATGGACTCGACTCAAGATTATTCTTCTTTGTTCATCCTCAAAATCTTCAAGAAATTAGGTGGTATTATGAAACCCTTTTTCAAACACCCTAGCATATTTAGCTTCAATATTTCCATCCTTATTAAAAAATGATTTCAGCTGAGTATAGATGTGAAGAGTTCCCAAATCTTCAATTTTGTAATCTATATAGCTGGACAAATCACCTTTGACCACGACACCACTCGGGACTTGTGAAAATGAATTATAAGACATAATTCCATCTTCTTTTAGAGCTTCTTCAGGCTCGATAGTGATCATCAACCTCTCTACAGACTTAGAAGTAGATGCCATTCTAGATAAACAAGTTTCGAAGTAGTATACAAAGAAATACCTAGTGTCTTGCATGTTGCTCTGTTTCCCAGTTGGACTATTCAAATGCACTCCCGTTCACTTCTTTGCAGCTTCCAATTCAACTTGATTTCTCTTAATCACAAAACAATTCACCAATTTGCACCAAGACAATCTTTCTCTGCTCTGCAATTGCTTCAATTTCTTTTCGAAAGGGTTAGGATAAAAATGATAAGGTAAAACTTGTTTTATATCCTTTTTACCAACCACAATAAATGCTCACACTTTTAGGTTACAAAGCCTAATTTCGCCACTTAAGTGAAATATCTGTTAATAACACATCAACAAAAAGTCACCAAAATTTAAAATTCAAAAATTCTTTCCCGCTTATTTTACAAAAGGGGTTCGGAAATGTTTTACCATTATGCTCCCCTTAGCTGTATTAGATAGGCTTAAGTCACCACTGTTGTATTCTCTTCACTGGGTGAAGGAATGGTTTCTTCTACAGGCAATTCTTTTCTTTTCTTTTTCCAAGTCTAGTTCATATCTTCTCTTGTTTCCTCAACATCAATTTTCTGCTTGCCATTCTGATCCTTGAAAGAGTTGATCGGTTTGATGTTCCTTGTTCTGCAAAGCTTTGCTAGGTGCCCTAGTTTGTTGTAGTGGTAACAGACCATACCAGATGATCTCCAAGGTCCTGCATTTCCTCTTCCTATTCTAAACCAGTTGACTAAACCAATTGTCATAGGATCTTTACTAGTTCTGATTCACTTGGTTATTAAAGTTCCTTGCTCGGTCACCGTTTGATCTAGGATGAATGTATGGTATAGGATTTTTTGCACCATATCTGCACTCAATGTGTCTATGCCCATACATTCCACAAGGGTAGCAATGACCTTCAAATTTTCTAGATACATACCTAACATTGGTATCATAATTTGCATTTCTGTTAGGTTTATCTCTACATACATTTATAGTATGACCAGGCTTATGACAAACAAAGAAAACTATCTTAAAATCCTTCTTACCAGTAGTCTTATTGACTTTAGAAGTTTTTTTGTTCTTTGGATAGTTCCTCTTTGTACCAAAGGATTCACCTTTTTCAGTTGTATGAAAACCAAGTCTAGAGATATCACTCTTCATTCTCTATGATTGAATTTATTCTTCCAACATGGTAGAACTTTTAACAAACTTCTCCAATTTCTCATTGGCTTTAGTAAGCTTTTTGGCAAGATCTTCATTATGCTTAGACATATTCTCTTTCAGCGATGATGCCAACTCAAGGCCTAGCTTTAAGTTCTTCTTTTCTTCTATTTCAACTATTAAGTCCTCATGCATGGTGTCTCTTTCCCATTTGATTTTTAAAATCTCTTGATCTTTTTCCTTGATAAGATCTTTAGTAGCTCTTCTAGATTCCAGTTCCTGACTCATGCGGATAGTGAGACCTTCCAGCTCTCTTCTTAAATTCAGTTTCTCACCTTGCAACTTTTCAACTTCTTCTGATAAAGCATCAATATTAGCTTTGTCTGAAGAACTATTGTCAGATATTTCTAATAGTTTTTTAGATAGCTCTCTCCTCTTGACTTGAGAAGCCCCTAAGGGATTCAACTTCATTTCTACTAGCCTCTATGTCTCTAGCCATCTCGAAGTAGCTTATGTCCCCCATGGTAGTTTCAAGATTCCCTTCTAAACGGTTAGGCTTCAAAGAAGTTAGGCTCTGATACCAATTGATGGACTTGAAAAGCACTGAGAGTGGGGAATAAATCAGTGACACCAAAACAAACACTACTTTAAACACAAACTAGTAGATGAACTTAACCAAGCAATTAAAAAAAATACATGCTATCCAAAATGAAATAACAACATCCACATAAAGTAGAACATCCACCATAACAGAAGTGTTTATACGTGGAAAACCCAAATAGGTAAAAACTATGGTGAGATGGAAATCACAAGTTAACTATCTGCAGTAATAGATAACTGACCGGTTAAGGTCTTACAAAGAGCTCTGCTAGGAGAGAATCTTGTTAGAGATCCCAAGATTGATTAGAAGCTTATACCATGTTAAGAGTACTACCCTGTTAGGAGTAACCTTGCTGGAAGATTTTGAGAATCCAAACTAATGGATCACCTTGTTAGAGGATTTTTACAATGAAGCTTGTTAGAGCTTACCTGGTTAGGGGATTTAGTTCTGTTGTAATGATTAGAAAACAACAAGAAAGATTTGATCTGTTCTGAGTAGCACAAACTTCCTTGACTAGATCATTCTAAGTACAATCAACACTGCTCTTTATCTTAACACTTATCATTTTTCAACAAAGGCTTTTTCACATAACAACTCTCTATGTGTTATCATCAAATGATTCACTAAGATGTCTTTAAATAGACATTCATATCTTATATTGGCCATAGGAACACAATTTCCTAGGTATAGTGTATCTAAACAAGTAAACATAACTCATCATAAAAATGACCGCCAAACAAACGATGTTGGTAACTCATAACAAAATCAGATACCGATTAGAGGAGTCAATACCGGTTGGAATAAAACTAGTGAATCATTGTCATGGAATCTTCCACTTGATCTTCTTCTTCATCTTCATCTTGATTCTAATGTCGACTTGGTGTTACCACAGGTTGTCTCTTAGGCACATACCGGTTGACACAAAGTACTAGTTAGGGATAGACCTTAAACATACCGGTTGGTAGTAAAAACCAATTGAAGTTATATTGGTAGTCAATGTAATCATATATGTGTGTGAGAGTGTTTCATCAATGACAACAAGTAATGAATACATTACAATCATCATCAAGCCAACAACAACAACTATATGCTCTTCTTCAGATGTGGATAGGGAGATAGAATCTAGCTTCCTATTGTACCATGAAACCAATTTGTCACCAAGAAATAATGCTCCACCACTGGTGTTCTTCCTATCATCAATGCAACCTGCCCAATCAACATCAGTATATGTTTGCAAAGTGAAATCTCCTTTCTTTGGATATCACAAGCCATAACCAAGTGTTTCCTGCAGATATTTAAAGATTCTTCTAACAACATTTACATGTGATTGCTTTGGAGTAGCTTGAAATCTTGCTACCATGCACACCGCGTACACAGCATCTGACCTTGAAGTTGTTAGGTACAACAAACAACCAATCATAGACCTATACAAGGTCTGATCAACACTAGGTGACTCATCATCTTTGCTGAACTTGCATCATGTTACCATGGGATTACTAACTGATCTGTACTCTTCCATTTGAATCTTCTTCAATATGTCTTTTGTATACTTGGTTTGTGATATAAATATGTCTTTATCTAACTAAGATATTTTCAAATCAAGAAAATATGACAACTCCCCAAGAATTGACATCTCAAACTCCGACTGCATCTAATTGGAAAAATCTTTGTATAAAATGTCCTTGTTGCCTCCAAAGATGATGTCATCTACATTCACCACAACTATGATCATGTGATCTCTATCAACCCTGACATAGAGGTTGCTATCAATATTTCCTTTTTTCAAATCCTATAGAATCAAGTATTTATCCAACCTAGAATACCATGCTCTAGGTGCCTGCCTTATTCAATCTACATACAAAGTTCTCATCATCATGTAGCTGAAATCCTTCAGGTTGCTCTATGTTGACTTCTTCTTCAAGATTCCCATTCCAGAATGCAGTCTTGACATCCATCTGATATACTTTGATCCTTTATGGGCTGAGAATGCTAGGAACATCTTGATTGCTTCAAGTCTTGCAACTGGTCCAAAGGTTTCTTGAAAATCTATACCCTCTACCTAAGCATATCCCTTGAATACTAGCCTTGCCTTATTCCTTATTACCTTACCTTCTTCATTCATCTTGTTCCTATAGACCCATTTAGTTCCAATGATATTTTTATTTGCAGGTCTAGGAAGCAATTCCCATGTCTTGTTCTTTTCAATTTGCTACAACTCTTCTTCGATTGCATTTATCCACTTTTCACTTTTGTTGGCCTTATCAAATGTTTGGGTTCCATCTCTATCATAAGGAAAAGATTGACTTGCTCATTGTTTCTTGCTCTCCTTCTTGTTTTCACACCATCATTTTTGTTTCCAATAATCTGATCCTCAGGGTGATTCTCTTGCACATGTCTATTAGGGACCTTGCTTGGTGCTTCTTATTCATATTCACTCTCAGATTGATCTTCATCTTCAACATATGGTGCTAGAGTAAATGAGTTTTTCCTTCCTTTATGCATATCTTCATCTAATTTCACATGTACACTCTCTGTAGCATAGAAATTAGGATTCATCAAAACATAAGTAGATCAATCAAAAACACAAGACATGATAACTCAATCAAAAGAACTCTCATTGAAATGAACCTAATTCCAAAGCACATTCAATAGAGGCACAAAAACAAAGCATTTAAAAGAAAATGTCATGCAAACAATATAACAATTCGGATGCTTCTTCCATGCGGCTCCATTGTTGTTCTTTCCTCTTCAATGGGTTTGTGGATCTCACCTACAAGTGCTCACACAATTGAAAGCAAAAAGCTCAAGAGTACTAGAAACGAAAGTTTGGTAGTTTGACAGAAATTCGGGATTCATGAAGAATTCAAGGGTTCAAGATTCAAGATTATTTGATTGATGAAGATCATCCAATTTATAGAGAAATTGGAGAAATGACAAGATTAGCATGATGCAATTCAAATGGAAATTGCAAATCAATATGACAAATTATGACAAATTATGCACTTTCCATGCACAATTTGATTGATTGATAATTTATGACAAATTATGACACATTCTATGTCAAAATTGATTGATTGTCAATTATGACAAATTATGACAAATTGAAATGTCATTCCCATAGAATTAGGAGATGAATTAGAAAATTGAAATTGATGACAATTAGGAATTAGAAATTGATGGAAATTAGAATTTAGTGAATTAATCAATAATTTTTCATTTACTAATTAATTCACAAAGAGGAATAATTAGCCAATTAAATAAAGATTTAATTGTAATGAGAAGACTTAGATTAATAAATAATTTAGTAATCCTAGAGGAAGAAATGACAAATTAGGTTAAATGAATAAATCATAAAACCCTAAAAGAAATGCAAGGATGACAATTAGGTCTTGATTGAAGATAATTAATGTCATGATTTTGGATTGATAAATGACCAATGCGACAAAATGATTTGATTAAGAAAATGCGCCAATTGTCGAGGAACAATGACAAATTGATCCAAATTGACATAATTGAGATAGACAACGATTGATAGCGAAATGATCGCAAAATGACAAGATCGACAAGAGGACAAGAATCGATGACAAATAGATTGCAAAATGACAAGATTGAAAATGCCCACAACCGATGACAAATCGATCGTTAAATGACAAAATTGAACATGACAACAATTGATGACAAATCGATCGCGTGATGACAAGACTGAAAAGAGGACAAAACCATAATTAGGATTGACGATGTCCAAAATGATGACATTGATGATACGATTGATAAGATTGACAGGATTGATGATAAGATTGATAAGATTGATAGGATTGACAGGAGGACAAAACCCTAATTAGGATTGATGATGTCCAAATTGATGCGAAATTAGCACGCACATTGATGCAATAAGATAAAATCGATCAAAATCATGACTAGATTATGTTGTCGACAATTAGGAATTAGAAATTGATGGAAATTAGAATTTAGTGAATTAATCAATAATTTTTCATTTACTAATTAATTCACAAAGAGGAATAATTAGCCAATTAAATAAAGATTTAATTGTAATGAGAAGACTTAGGATTAATAAATAATTTAGTAATCCTAGAGGAAGAAATGACAAATTAGGTTAAATGAATAAATCATAAAACCCTAAAAGAAATGCAAGGATGACAATTAGGTCTTGATTGAAGATAATTAATGTCATGATTTTGGATTGATAAATGACCAATGCGACAAAATGATTTGATTAAGAAAATGCGCCAATTGCCGAGGAACAATGACAAATTGATCCAAATTGACATAATTGAGACAGACAACGATTGATAGCGAAATGATCGCAAAATGACAAGATCAACAAGAGGACAAGAATCGATGACAAATAGATTGCAAAACGACAAGATTGAAAATGACCACGATCGATGACAAATCGATCGTTAAATGACAAAATTGAACATGACAACGATTGATGACAAATCGATCGCGTGATGACAAGACTGAAAAGAGGACAAAACCCTAATTAGGATTGACGATGTCCAAAATGATGACATTGATGATACGATTGATAAGATTGACAGGATTGATGATAAGATTGATAAGATTGATAGGATTGATAGGAGGACAAAACCCTAATTAGGATTGACAATGTCCAAATTGATGCGAAATTAGCACGCACATTGATGCACTAAGATAAAATCGATCAAAATCATGACTAGATTATGTTGTCGACAAGACCAAATTTGAGGACAAGGTGACTGAAGAACTGTAGAAGAATGACTCGATGTTCGCAAATGATAAAAACCAAGTGCATAACATAGGAGAAATGTTAATGCGACGCAAAAACCTAAAATGAGGCAATGCGCAAATGTTAAAGTATGACCTTGCAAGCGTTGACCATTTTTGGGTGTCTACATTTTGCCCCTCTTTGAGACAATGCGATTCTGAGTGTTGTTTCAAAGAACAATAACTAAATGCCCCAGACAATAATAATGACATATGCATGCCCCCTTGAGGAATTGGCCAGAAACATGTGGAAAAGAGGCCAATTGATCGATAAAAAATGATAGGATCAAACAGACTGACAATCGGAGATCGGATGCATGACAGACAATCAATTTAATGTGCACAAGACCACGACCAACATAAGATGGAGAGGATGCACGTCCATCTATGTAATGACAAAGAGCTATAAATGGGACCAAGAGGGTGAAAATGACTCATTTGCACTAGCTAAAGAGGAGGATTGGTTGCTCTGGACAAGGACACTTGCAGACAGATGGCGAACATTCCAACAGCGGATCACCTTGGAGAATGTGTACGCACATTCAGACGACCGGAGGACGCAGGAGCAGCAATATGTATCTGGAAAACCCATGTTTTCAATTTGATGAATTTGACGCGTTTGCGGGACATTGCGGGGATGAGGAGGACAGAGGGAGCACCCAGTGACAGAGGCACGTACTCCTTATGACAGACAGTGGACACATGTAGTTTGACATGTTGTAGTCAGCCTGCGGGCCATACTTAGGACAGACAGTCCGATTTTGTACTCTGACATTATTATGATGTGTGATATGATATGCATCAATATGATGGATGCAATGTGTTATGACTGATGTTATTTTTCATGTATGAATGACTTATGTACTTGTTTATGAACATGTATGGATGTATTTTTGATGCCTTTATAATATGAAATGGATAAAATGCTTGATATGATGCTTGAGATAATGCAAATGTATTAACCAAATGGATGCAGGACGCAATATGTATGTTTGGAGATCGGAGCACTAGACCGAACTAACTATCCGACCGGATGGAAGAAGTGTTAGTAAGAAATGAGATAGACGATAGTTAGAGATGATGAAAACTTGCTTTTAGTAATGCACTTTGTAGGTGAGAACCTTTATTTTTATTTAGCAAAATGGATGCGTAGCATCATGGCATTGAAGGCCAGAGCTGAAATGCAACCCTTTTTGCGAAAGACAGACATAGCATAGACAAACGACAATCACAATTTAAAGAAAAAGGATCATGAGCCATCCCGGTCACTCTAAATCACTCAGTGACATCATCGAGCAACATAGGAACATGATCGAAGACAAAGATAAATCAATAAGAAGATAAGACTCACAAATTCAAGCAAATCAAACAAACATCTTGATCTTTATTGTCAAAAGTTGAACGTGCTGATAGGACGATCATGCTGTCTGGTTTCAGGAAATGTGGTACCCCGTCTAAGATAGGACACAGTCTGGTTTCGAGTATACCACACCCTGTATAAGACCCATGATAATGTGACAAGGACAAATGATTTTGATGTTGATATTCGATTGATAAGACAATTTGGATCAATTTGAATGTTTGAGTTGATTGAAAAGGTTCATCTGGTTAATGCGTGATTTCATTAAAGCACAGTGTTTGATTGCGAGTCATTGGATGTATACTCAGTGAGCTGTTGATGCATAAAGGGAATACTTATTTGCAAAAATGCATGTTTTGGGTTTTTGGAGTTTTACAATTTTTTTGTGTTCATTCTTGTTTTTCAGGACTTTATTTGATTTTTTTTGGATTATTTCAGGACATTTTTCGATTTTTAAGAATTTTTTTTTCAGGACTTTATATGATTTTTAGAGATTTTTCATGACATTTTTGGATTTTTGATGACTTTTTTAAGGACATTTTTCAATTTTTAAGACTTTTTTCAGGACATTTTTCAATTTTTTTAAGACTTTTTTCAGGACTTTTTTTCAGTTTTTTTAAGACTTTTTTCAGGACTTTTTTTCAATTTTTTAAGACTTTTTTAGAGATTTTGCCCCCAGTGTCTAGCAAGGAAAGGAATATGATAGGTGAATAAATAGGCTTGCTGAAATGTTGGTGGATAGAAGGAAGAGAAAGGCCTTTTATTGTGGAGACAAGATGGATGCAATTTCCAAGGGCTATGGCGTGATGGGACAAGAGACTGGATATGACAATGTAAAGCAGGAACATGGCATGAGGGACATGTCAAGAGATGTTTGAAACCATGTTTAAATTTTGCGTCCTTATGTCAGATCAAGATCAAGGAATGAACATGAGTGTATGGATAGTGATAAGATATGGATAGGATAAGCAAGACCAAGAATGGATAAAGGACATGGACAGAAGGGCGGGGTAGGCTAAGGGATAGTGGCAGAAAATCGCAATAAGATAGGGAATATGGATGAAAGGTTATAATAAGCAAATAGATAAAGACCAAAAGCTATGATAGACTAAAAGCTGCAAACAAGATGCATGATGCTCATGAAGATCCTCAGCCTTGTCAAGATCAAATGTGGAAAGGGAAAATGAACATGAGGGAAGATAGGACAAGGAAGGGTAATGACATGGTATGATAGGATAATGATGGGCAATAGGATATGAAGGAGGAAACCTGCCCCCAAGTGTGGTGTGCAAGAAGTTCATAAATTACGCATGATGCCTGTTTGCCAGGTTTTCATCACGGTACTTTCCCAAGGCGCCTATTTGCCAGGTTTTCACCAGTGGACGAATTATTTTTCTTTATTATTTTTTTTTCTTTTTCTTTTTTCTTTTTTTCAATTTTTTTTTCAATTTTTTTTCTTTTTTTGTATTTTGACTTTTTCAGAAGAAGATGGACACATGATAGGGAATGGAAGAAGGACTCAAGCATCTTTTTATTTAGATAGTAGCCTTGAAAAAAATGGACCATGACCTTTAAAAGTATGCTCAAAGATGTTGGTAGGATAAGGACATGGAAAATGACATGACACTAAGGCAAGGATTTATGCAAAGGATTGGATGGAAGGATAGAAAATATGCATTGGATAATGGATAGGGTATTGGAAGAATTGGGCTTGAGCAGATGGAAATGAAGGCAAGATCGACATTGGCACACACCTTGAGGGGTGATGGACTGATGGAGGAAAAATGGGTGTTGGATATTGAGATTTTGATGGAGGAATAGCGTGGGATTTTGGGACATAAGGGCCCAAAATTGATGAAGGAGGTGATGGAGAAATAGACTTGGAATGTTTGGATGGAGGAATAGCAACTTTGGATGCCAAGTTGGATGTTTCTTTAGGCTTTTGTGCTTCAAGGATCTTCTTAGGAATCCACATGGTTTTTGATTTTTCATGCTTTTGTGGTTCCATGGAGTGCATTGCTTGCACAAGGGATTTAGGAACCCATATATATTTTGACCTTGCTTTATTTTGCTCAGTGGGCCTTTGTGGCCTTTTGGATATTTCTTTTTCTTTTTGGATCATATTGTTCTTTGTTTTGACATGTCGATTATATTGGACATGTTGATCCTTGAATACATGTGGATTGCTAGACTTATGATGCTTATACTTGGCATCCAAATTGCTTGGAGGAGGGAATGAATGTCGGTGTGGATGGGAATGATATGGAGGCATGTGGGATGCATGGAAGGTTCTCCAAGATGTGTGCCTTTGTTGATGTTGCATAGGAGATGGAGGGATATAGGGACCTAGAATGGATGGAAGCGATGATGGGGAAGGTGGACATTTGGATTTTGACTTTGAAGGGATACCAACGCCTTGAGTGTGAGCTTTGTAGCCATGACAATTAGTATACTCTTTGATATGGAAGGTTTATTGCTTGTGAAGGTCTACCCCTTTGCCTTTATCAATATTTTGACTAATAGGATACTCTTTTCTTTGGGAAGAAGACGCGAGTTCATTATGAGGTGGATGTGATATGAGAGAAATGATGAGATCTTGAAGTGGATCGGATTGCACTAAAGTGGAAGAGCCCATTATGCATGTCGAGGGTTCATGAACATCTTGCACTGACACGTTAGAATCATGAGGGGGATTAGGAGCGTGAGGGGGACTAGGATTGTGTAGTGGACATGGTTCAATGATAGGCTCTTCGAGAGATGGAATGGGAGAAATAATGGGATCATCACAAGAAATACGATCTTGGAGTGTATATGGAGCATTAAGACAAGGAGATGGAGGAACAAAAGGATCTTGTGGAGGATCTAAAGGAATGATTTGATCTTGACAAGGAGGAAGATCATTGGAATCTTCTTTAAAGGTGCTTTGCTCTTGACTTTCAATGGGATCATCAGAAAGGATAGAAGGGATATCTGGAATGTCAATGGGATTTGAAAGGACATTTTGTTCATGAAATGGAAGGGGGTCATTTGGGATTGGATGGACTGGGATATCTTGATCTTGCTCAGGGAATGGAGTGTCAATAGGACTTTGGATAGGATGGACAAGAATATGGGAATCATCGTGAGTATCTGGGGAAATGGGATCTTGGTCAACAATTGGATGGGATGATAAGGTTTCAGGATCTTGATCTTGATTTTCTTTAGGACTCATTTCTTCGTGCTCTAAATTATCCTCTTGACATGAGGTTGGACTTTGGATGTGTATGGGGGATTCTGACAAGGGATCAATGATTTGGCATGAAGGGGATGCACTTTGAATATTTGTAAGATCAGACATTCCAATCGTAAAGCTTTCTTGCATCTTAGATTTGGATCCACTTTTTGGTATTCGAGGAATCACTTCTTGTTGAGGCACACCTGTCATCAACATTTGTGTGGCCTTCATTTGATCTGGTGTTAAAGGTGTTGCATTAAACAATGGATTGTTTATTATTTTGAATGTCGACTTTTGAGGAATAGTCACTGTCAATGCCTTTGAAGCACGTTTACTCATCAAGGTAGGTTGGGTTTCTTGTTGCACATGTTCTTCATTTGGATGTAGAGAGAAACCTAACAACTCACCGCCTTGTTGTTTTTGCACATTAATTTGCTTACTTGAGGAGGTCACATTACTCATCATGTCAAGATATTTTTGTGGGAACCTCTTAAAGACCTTATTCAAGAATTTATCCATCTTTTTTGTCAACTTTGGATCCTTAAGGAACATAACAACATCATCAGAGACATCAAAATCTGATGAAGAATCTGGTAAAATATTTGGATTTGTTTCTTGCTGAATGCCTTGATCTGAACCAAATCCTTGTGAGAGAGTTTGTTCTTCATACAATGTTTGTATTTCATGTTGCAAGTTTGGTTGATCCCAATTAAAAGGTGCACTTCCTCTCGGAGTTGGTGGAACACTCCCATGTCCTGGTTTCATGGGTACAAATACCAGTTCATATAATGGAGGTGGTCCAAGTTGAACCATTCCATATGGTGGTAGAGATGTGTTTAATGAACCTTCAACTTGCACTGTTTGACTAGTTTGAAACTGCGAATTTACTATGTTATCCATGGATTGATACATTGGTTCACTCATCTTCTTAGATCTTGATCTTGTCTCATCAGGCATGTCACTTATGCAAATGCAATTTTTTTTTTTTTTTTTGGGAATTTTTCAAAGACAATATATGATATGCAACTAAATGCGAACTAAATAGATGAAAATGCAATCTATGTTTTTGGTTGTTTTTGAAGATCTTGACAAACTTATGAATGCAAATCTAAAAGAGACCCTTAGGAAATTGAAATGATATCTAGACCTCAAAGGACAAAAGGACTTAATTGACAAAGGACAAGATGACAATGTCTCCCCTATATGCTTGGATACTAAGCTAGGTTTGACGAAATGATATTGATGACAAAAGGAAAAAAGATTTGATAAGGTCTAGACCTCCTAACAATGACTTAGGGTTTATCAAAGATTTGGATTACCCAAGTATGACAAGACCTAGGTTTGACACTATATGCTAAGGGACAATCAATATGCAAATGATCTTAATATGATATGACAATGACTTAGGCTTAATGAAGAGACTTGGGATATGCAAATGCAAATGCAAATGTATGACAATGTCAACCTAAGATGAAACCTAAGGTTTAATTATGAAATGATATTACTCTTATGCAAGAGGACATATGCAAATGGATGACTTTTATTAATATGTAAAAGAGTATAACTTAGATGAAACTTAACCTTGATACTTGATAATGACTTTGAAAAATGCAACCTAGGATGAACCTAAATGTAAGTGACATAAGAGTTGAGACAAGTTTTTGAACAATATTGGATAACCATGTTTTAGGAATATGATATTTGAAACTTGTTGAATTTTTGTTGGATGAGTGTCTCTTGTGCTTAATCTTATGTTAGATCAATTTGTTTTGCTTTTGAAATGGGATAACATTCAACTTTTGACAATCAAAGAATACAAGATGTTACAACTTAGACTCAAGACAATCATGCTCATTTCCACATTCCTTAGGGTAGGCAAAGACATTAGGTACTTGAGAGGTAGACTCATTATGAGATTCAAGGAGAATACATAGATGCTTGACCCCACGGGCTCCCCTCCATGGCACTCACTTCTCAGGGCAGCCAAGCATCAGTCCCCATGGAATCTCCCCATGGTGAACTTAGTATCTCTTCCAAGTATCCGAATTTGTCCTTCTCAAGCAACTAGAAGGGTTTTTGGCCTCTAAAAACAAGGTATGTAGTAAGGATTTCTGTTAAGCATTACTCCTTGATGTCATGCAAGCATGATTGAGACATTAAGCCCATCAAGATACCAAACAAATGTAGTCGTACAAGCACGATTTAGACCAAGAGGCTCTACTTAGATGTTGATATGAGAAAGAGTCCAAGGGTCATCACTTCCCAAGTAACTACAATTCCCACGTAACACTTCCTTCAAAGCTTTCGCTCATCAGGTATTTGTTTATAGTGAGTTAGAATGCCAAGGAATTCTAGCCGTACTCACTTTGGGTCGTTCCCTTCTCACGATTATCACTCGCTTACTAAAGCAAAGTGGTCGGGAAGGCAGGCCCTCTAATGGAGACAAACAATCAACAACACAAGCATGGTATCGAAGATCTGGATTTCTGATCACCCTATGAAGGATGAGAGCATACTCTCCTACTCCAATGTCATACTTAACAAATAAAGCAAACAAAGGTTCATTTCCACCTATTTATAAATCACTAAGTGCCTAATTAAAAATCTCAAACACACAATTTGGTTGTTTCTCCAAGGCAACCTGCAAAACCCAAGTTAGAGGTTTGATTTGTTGTCTTTGACCATCGATTCTGCATAACACATGTTAGTAGTTTGATTTGTAGTCTTTGTCATGCGTATGCCAAGATCCTACACAAATAATTAGTACCAAAATCCAAAGCACAGATGATCTGATTTATGAAAACTAAATATTAAATTTCAGTCCACTTTGAGAAGGCATAACTTTCTCATCCTAGCTCCGAATTACAAACCGTTTGATGCGTTGGAAAGGTATTCAAATAATATAGAACCAAATTTTGGAAACATCAATGACATCTCATCATGTTTCCAGGCACCATATTTGTCCACAAATGCACCGAAGACCCTCAAAATTGCAATTTACTAAAACATATAAAATTTTTCAAGTAAAAACTGCATTTTTCACCTCTGATCTGGACTTTACACAGGCGCAGAAGTCATGACACAGGCGCAAGATGTCTGACACAAGCACAAAATGTTTCAACACAGGCGCAAGATGTCTCAACACAGGCGCAAAATTCTTCACACAAGCGCAGAAGTCTCCAGAATACCCTGCACGGCTCTGTTTGTGAGTTTTTGACCTGCAAATCAACTTAGAAGCACTCCAAAACACAGTAAGATGGTTAGAAGGTTAGTATTCACGTCGGGTTCACCAATTAATGTAGCATAGAAATTAGGATTCATCAAAACATAAGTAGATCAATCAAAAACACAAGACATGATAACTCAATCAAAAGAACTCTCATTGAAATGAACCTAATTCCAAAGCACATTCAATAGAGGCACAAAAACAAAGCATTTAAAAGAAAATGTCATGCAAACCATATAACAATTCGGATGCTTCTTCCATGCGGCTCCATTGTTGTTCTTTCCTCTTCAATGGGTTTGTGGATCTCACCTACAAGTGCTCACACAATTGAAAGCAAAAAGCTCAAGAGTACTAGAAACGAAAGTTTGGTAGTTTGACAGAAATTCGGGATTCATGAAGAATTCAAGGGTTCAAGATTCAAGATTATTTGATTGATGAAGATCATCCAATTTATAGAGAAATTGGAGAAATGAAAAGATTAGCATGATGCAATTCAAATGGAAATTGCAAATCAATATGACAAATTATGACAAATTATGCACTTTCCATGCACAATTTGATTGATTGATAATTTATGAAAAATTATGACACATTCTATGTCAAAATTGATTGATTGTCAATTATGACAAATTCTGACAAATTGAAATGTCATTCCCATAGAATTAGGAGATGAATTAGAAAATTGAAATTGATGACAATTAGGAATTAGAAATTGATGGAAATTAGAATTTAGTGAATTAATCAATAATTTTTCATTTACTAATTAATTCACAAAGAGGAATAATTAGCCAATTAAATAAAGATTTAATTGTAATGAGAAGACTTAGGATTAATAAATAATTTAGTAATCCTAGAGGAAGAAATGACAAAGTAGGTTAAATGAATAAATCATAAAACCCTAAAAGAAATGCAAGGATGACAATTAGGTCTTGATTGAAGATAATTAATGTCATGATTTTGGATTGATAAATGACCAATGCGACAAAATGATTTCATTAAGAAAATGCGCCAATTGCCGAGGAAGAATGACAAATTGATCCAAATTGACATAATTGAGACAGACAACGATTGATAGCGAAATGATCGCAAAATGACAAGATCGACAAGAGGACAAGAATCGATGACAAATAGATTGCAAAATGACAAGATTGAAAATGACCACGATCGATGACAAATCGATCGTTAAATGACAAAATTGAACATGACAATGATTGATGACAAATCGATCACGTGATGACAAGACTGAAAAGAGGACAAAACCCTAATTAGGATTGACGATGTCCAAAATGATGACATTGATGATACGATTGATAAGATTGACAGGATTGATGATAAGATTGATAAGATTGATAGGATTGACAGGAGGACAAAACCCTAATTAGGATTGACGATGTCCAAATTGATGCGAAATTAGCACGCATATTGATGCAATAAGATAAAATCGATCAAAATCATGACTAGATTATGTTGTCGACAAGACCAAATTTGAGGACAAGGTGACTGAAGAACTGTAGAAGAATGACTCGATGTTCACAAATGATAAAAACCAAGTGCATAACATAGGAGAAATGTTAATGCGACGCAAAAACCTAAAATGAGGCAATGCGCAAATGTTAAAGTATGACCTTGCAAGCGTTGACCATTTTTGGGTGTCTACACTCTCAGTTACCTTCTTTAGTCATTTGTGAAAACACTTGTAGGCCTTGCTATGAGTAGATTACCCCAAGAAGATTCCTTCATCACTTCTTGAATCAAAACTTCCTAGTCCATCTTCATCTCTTTTGATGAAGAACTTGATACAAAATAAGTGTCTTGAAATAGTTGACTCATGGTTTCCTATCATAACATAACTCAAAAGGTGTCATTATATTGTTTACTCTTAATTGTACTCTATTTAGTGTATATACAATAGTGTGGACTACCTCTTTCCAATAAACATCAAGAAGAATTGCTTCATTGAGCATTGTTCTAGCCATCTCCTTGAATGTCCTATTTTTCCTTTGCACAATAATATTTTGCTATGGTGTCCTATGCACATAATATTGTCTTTTGATTCCATGTCTCTCAAAGTAGTCTTCCAACTCATTTGATGTGAACTCACCTCCATGGTCATATCTTAGACATTTCAGCTTGTATCCACTCTCCTTCTCAACCATCTTCCTAAAAAATTTGAATCTTCCATAGGCTTGTGACTTATCTTGTAGGAAAGTGACCCATGTCATTCTTGAAAAATCATTTATAAAAAGCATGAAGTATGTTTCTCCATTTAGGGCTCTTGTAACTGGTCAGGTTGTCTCCCTCAACCCTATCATCTCCTCACTCCTCCCTTACTCTATCGATGACCTCCCTCTCTCCCCCCTACCACTCCTCTATCTGCAGGATGAGCATCCTCTCCCCCTATGACCTCATCAATCAATGGTCATAACTCATACTCCTATAGCATACCAGGAATCATGAGTCTCGCTGGTAGGTGAGCCTCCCGTGAAAACTTATAATCTCTAGTCATAATTTGATCTTCTCCTGCTCCTCTTTATTCATCCCATATCCTGGTGACTTCACCCTCCCAGCTCACATGCACCTCCAAAGGGATAATGGCCTGCCACCATATCCTTGCCTCCTTGGTAATCCTCAAATATAACTGCTCATGACCCACTACATCTTGCACATCACCAAACTACATCGCCACCCAGTGTGGCACATAATTCTCTATAACATACACACTCATTCCAAATAGCCACATCTTTGACTATGCCCAATGTAGCTGCCAATTCACCCTCCATCTCTCATAATCCAAAAATTCCCTCTATGTGAAGCCAATGAGCTCATCAAAGATCCTCCTCTAGAACCATATCTCTCCAACCCTAGTCTAATGGAGTAGACCCTTGTATCAGTCCACATATGGGAACCATCACTGCCTATCTTGTACCCCCACTAGCAGTGTAACGCTGATGTGCTCCTATGCCCATATGTGTAACAGATTCACTCCTCTAGATAGACTTTGGTACTCCTATCATGGTACAGTTGTCCCAACATTGCTGCACCCCACACATACTCCACATAGTCATGCACCATATAGTAAACGCACCTACTCCATCCCATTGGGAAGCCATCTCCACCTAGATTTGGCAGCACTTGTCCACTGACCAGTCTACAAATAAAGAGTATGACATGCAAAATGTGCCTAATCTACATCGCCTGTTCGAGATGCATTTATGTCCTGTCCATAGGCACCCTATCATACTCACACACCTAGTGTAGGTAATACTCTACCCCATCCAACTGATAGTTGGGAATAACATTGTGGATGGGGATCTTCAAGGTCCTCTAGACATCAAGTAAGGTGATAGAAGCCTCTCCTAAAGGTAGGTGAAATGTGCATGTCCTACTATCCCACCTCTCCACCAATGTGGTCATCATGACGGTATGCACCCTGGTCATCGACCATCTACTGATGAAAGGCAAGCCCACCACACTCAATATCTCCCTCTCATCCACTGCTAGCTCCCTATATAAACTCATAGTGGCCAACTAGTGCTCACATTATTTGAATGGTCCTGGACTCTCCTCCACCCAGCCAATCAACTTCATTAGCCCTCATATTCTATCTTAACCCTATATAATCTTATCCAATTCTAGCATATGTCCACCTTAGCCTATTTTTAGGGCATCCACATGCTCCTTTTGTTGAACACAAATGGACACTGAGAGAGGGGTGAATCATTGTGTTTTAAAAAACTTTAAAATAAATCTGCTAATACTGTGACTATAAGCTAATTGATAACATGACATCACATAACACAAGATTTATGAGGAAAACCCAATGTGGGAAGAACCTTGGTGAGAATAGTTGTTGGAGTCTACTGCTCCAATCCAACCTCACAATGAATAATAATTACATTGAGTTTTAGGGCAACAACCCAAGGAGCACCAACCCCTGATATTTTGAGGACCAACCCCTAATGTTTTATGAGCTACAACTCAAAGGAGCATCTACCCCTACTCTGAGCACCCACTCAAATATTTACAATGAATAATAGATTCAAATACAAATTTGATACTTCACTACAAATGAAGTTTTGTAGCACCTTACTGGTTTTCTTCTATCTTTCCTTTCTCTCTTTGCTCTCTGCACTTCATTCTATTCTACTTTTCTTCAATTGTGCTTTCTATTTCCGCTAGTAACTTTAGCTTCTCTTTCCTCTCTATCAATTTCTGATCTAGGTTCTCTATCTATCTTCTACTCTGATGAGTTCCCTCCTCTACCTTTCTACCTTGACTTAACACCTTGTTGCTTCTTGTTGTCTTGGCTTTCTGCACTCTGATAACTGAACTTTGTTTCTGCTCTATCTTTGTCTCTATTCAGATCTTTTTCTTCCTTCAGCACTTGACTATAGCACCTCACTCACTTCACACAACAACTAGTGTAGTTGTTCCCCCCTTTTTTTCTATTTCCCACTCTATCTCAACAAACTCAACTACATCAGTCAAAACACATTAACTACCATGTATTAATAGCTCTACATCAAGGAATGTTTTTTATTCCACTTGGAGTAATTCAATCTTGTACTAGCATGAATTGGATTTGATTTTCCTTTTTGGAGGGATCACATGCATTAAATAACTCTTTTGTGTTTTCTTCTTTTTGGTCTCTGTACAGTTCACCTTCTACATTAGGTTGTTATCTTTAGTAAACTTGATCTTCCCAGCGAATCTGATCCAATCATCATAGATCATAATGAGCCCATCAAACACTTGCAAAAGATATTCTATTAATGTTTATTCATACTCTTTTGACCTACCCTCCAAGGATTGACAACTACCTTATCAAATCATCCTTCATCTTTGTATGAACGACCTGGACATCGGGTCTCCTAGTTGTCCACTTGGTTAATACATTTCATCATATTCTACATCCAAATCACTTGGTCAAATATCGATCATTTTCCACATAGGGTCTCTGCAACTATCGTGTCTATCAACCATTTTAGTTTTTGAGTAGCTGCAAAGAAATGGCGCAAACCAATTTTAAAACAACTTTAAAACTCAACTCTAGATCTTCCTCCATGTTGGAAAATTGGACAATCTGCAATGGTCAATCTGACATTGATCTCTATGCTGGCAAGTGACTTGGCTCTTGGCCAATAGGAATATTTCATGTTGGTCATGCTTTTTTAGCTCAATGCGGTGGTCCCACATTCTAATCCTGACCGCTTGACAGGGACACGTGGTAGCATTGCGTGATTCCACAAAGGTTAACTTCGCTGCATCTTCCATCACAGGATAACAAGAGATGTCAAATCTGCTCATACTTTATCTTTCTTGCTATGATGACTACCAACTTAACCAATAAACATCTTTTTTATGTGATTAAAACACCGATGTCCAATTTACCCATGTGCAGAATTGTGTACCTTTAGTAGCTCGAGCTATAACATATTTCTGCTTAAAAAGGACTTAATAAAGATTTCAAATATTTTAGGTCAGACTATAGTCTATGGGAGAAATATTAAAGCACTAGGACTTAGGAAAAATAATAAAGGCCCGACAAAAATATTAATCGCATAGGAAAAATAAAAAGGGGAACATGGTCCTGCACGACGACTGATGACCCTCTGCTTTAAGTGAAGAAAAAATAACGAAGAAACATAAAATATTTAAGGGTTGAAGGGTTTTAACAATAAAAGGATTTTGATACAAAGGCATAAATCCTAAACCCTAGACTTGAGGGTAGTGATAGAGACAATTTAGTTTTGTAAACTGGTGTAGAGCACCTTCTCTTTTCAAGCAAGAGTGCCTATTTGTATGGTCAATGATCTCCTAGGTGAGAATATAAACCTAGAGGTCTATTAGACCATGAAGGCTTGGAATTTGGATTTTAGTGTTGATAGGTCTAGGATGTTTTCTTAGGTGTGTTGAATAATGACCTTGGAGATGTTCCCATAAGGTCTAAGTTCTTAATTTCCCAATATTGTCCAAGTTGCAACATGTTGCATTTTGTTGCCAAGCAACTTTGAAAAGTTACTGGCAGGATGACAACTACCTCTCCAACATTCATAACTATTCAAAATTTGGTTATGTACATTGAGGAGGGTCTATATATTTTTGAAAAACCATTGGGAAGGTTGTTGGAGAGTTTTGTAAAGTTTGGTGGAGAAAGTAAATAGAACAAATCTGGTTTTGCCATAACAGTGATAGTTTTTCATACAAGGTGTGAAATCTTGTGATGAAACACTGAGTTAATTTGAAATTTCCTTGAATCACCTTTCAAAGGCACCTAGACTGACCTCTTGAAGTGGAACTTGGAGGAAGTTACAAGCGGTTTACACTCTATAGGTCTGAAACCCTCCATTTTCAAGGGTTACAATGCTATTGGAGCCCTAACTTGCAATCTACCTATTGTAATCCAATGGCCATTGATAGAATACAATTTAGAGGCATGTATTCTGAGATTCCAAAGGGGTGAAACTAGAGGAGTTGTTTAGTAATTCTACCACCAAGCCCTAGTCTAAACTATTTGAGGGTTTAGATTAGCCTAGAAGGGAATTCATTGTACACACAATGAAGAATGATGAACTAGAGAGTAAATTTCTGGATTGGACACATTGGGATATAGAAGAAGCCTACTGAAGAGTTATAATCTTCCTATGACCCCATTCATACACACTTCCTTTGTAAAATAGACCTAACTTGATCAATTAGGTTTGAGAACCATGTAGGTGTTGAAGAGTGGAAGAATAGGTTAGAAGTCTAATCTTTTGGAATTTTATAGTAGTCCCAAAAGGGCATTTGAAACCAAATTTTTTTTGGTGGGCTTTTTGGCTTAATTTGGAGGAAAAATCCAAAAAGTAGTAAAACAGGGCTACTAGCCGGTAGACCTATTTAATCCCCAATGACCAATACCCAAACTTGTATTTCAAAAAATTGTTGTGGAAGGTCTTAGTGAGTCTTGAGGATGGCATGGGAATGTTCTACCATTCCTAGATGAAGTTATGAACCCTATTTCATATTGGAGTGGATTGAGACCTTGAGAGGAAGCATAGGCATTGTAAGATCTAAGAGTGAGAGTGTGTGGGTTTATCACCCTACTGCTACTAACCTCTACATTAGGTGGTATCAGAGCATTAAGAGAACCTTGGTTAAGATAAAGAAATAGAAGACACAACAAAGAATAGTGAGGAGATTCCCACTAGACCTATGACAAACATGGAGTTGGCCAAGATAGTGAGGGAGTAGGTGGCCAAGAATAAAAAGATGGAGGAAGAGATAGAGAAGCTAAAGAAAGAACAAGTAGACAAAGAAGTTGCATCAACCTCTAATGGAGAAGGAGAAGAGGAAGAAGAGAGACAAGAGATGTCGGCAAACCAAAGATAATTTTTTGAAGCCCTTAATAGGGTGGGAAGAAGAGACAATAGAGAAGCACTACCTACATTCTCTGGGAAACTAAATCCAGAAGAATGTATGGATTGGATAGAAGGAATGGTGAATTATTTTGAATGTGAGGAGGTACCTAATAACCAAAGGGTGAAGGTAGCTAAATCCAAAATTAAGGGTCTAGCTCTTGGTGGAACTTCCTGCAAAATGAAAGAGATGAAGAAGGAAAGAAACCTATAACTTCATGGAAAAAGATGGTGGTAGAGATCAAAAGGCAATTTGTACCTGAGGACTATGCTATCATCTTGCACAAGAGATTACAAAACCTAAGGCAAAGGGATTTGGATATTAGTTCCTACATTGAGGAGTTCCACCAGATGTCACTCAAGGCAAATATGCCAGAAAGCGAGAAACAAAAGCTAGTAAGGTACATGAATGGTCTTAAGTTCAGTATTCAAGATGAACTGAGTTTGTTCAATACTGAATCAGTTCACAAGTGTTTTCAGATGGCACTTAGGATTGAGGAAAGGAAAAGAAGGAAAGGAGAGAACAATAGTAGAGGAAAAGGTATAAGTTTCAGGGGTAAGGGTAGATTCAATGGAAAAGGACCATCTCATAAACCCCAAGGAGAGTCCAATCATTAGGAACATGAAGGAGAATCAAGGAACAAAGGTAACTTTAGAGGAAGAAGGGGGAATGGTAGAGGAATATTTGGTGGAAGAGGACCTAGTGTCTTCATCGGTAGGTTTTTTTCATGCAACTAGGTTGGACATTAGTCATTTAGGTGTCTAGAAAAGATAAGAAATAGTAGCCAAGGAGGTTATAGAAGAGCACATCTGATACAAGAAGAAGACAGTCAAAGTATTACCTCCTACCACACATCAACTTCAAATTTTGTAGATCCAGAGCAAGGAGAACTATTGATGATTAATAGGAACCTCTTGAAGATACCAGCCACCAAAGAACCCCCTTAGAGGAAATCTCTTTTTAGAACCTCTTGCAAGGTACTAGGCAAGGTATGTAAAGTCATTGTGGATTCAGGGTCCACAAATAACATAGCTTCTATTGAAATGGTTGCTAAACTTAATTGGCAAAGATTACCTCAACCCCATCCCTATAAGGTGTCTTGGTTGAACAAAGGTCAACAAGCCTTGATTAGTGAGCAAGTTTGGATAGAGTTTTCAATAGGTGAATACAAGGATAGGGTGTTGTGTGATATGGTAGAAATGCATGCTTGTCATCTACTACTAGGAAGGCCTTGGCAATATGATGTAGATGCTAGGCATGAAGGAAGGAAGAATGTTTACACCATCACCAAAGATGGGGTGAATTTAACTATGACTCCTCTTCTAGATGACAGTGAGGATAAGCACATTGTGACCAATTTTATGCTAGTAGATGAGAAGGAGATCATGAAGGTCTTGAAGGAGAAAGATACCCCTTGCTTTACAATAGTTGTCAAGCCTAATACTAAACCTAAGAAGTAGCCTAAGGGCCCAAAGATAGAAAAGAAAGTAGGTCCTAAAGAGGTTCAAGATCTGCTAGGCAAGTATAAAGGAATAGTTGCAGATAGTACCACAGACTCCCTCCCCCCTCAAAGGGAAATCAGTCATTGTATTGACCTCATACTAGGAGCTACACTTCCCAATAAGGTAGTATACAAGCTTACCCCTGACCAGAATACAGAAGTTGCAAGACATATCCAAGAATTGATAGAGAAAGGGTTCATTAGGAAGAGCATAAGTCCCTATGCAGTCCCAACAATACTAGCTCCCAAGAAAGAAGGGACATGGAGGTTGTGTATTGACTCTAGGGCCATCAATAAGATAAAAATTAGATATAGATTCCCAATGCCAAGAATGGAAGACTTGATAAATTGTCTAGGAGGGGCCAAGTACTATTCCAAAATGGATTTGAAAAGTGGGTACCATCAAATCAGGATCAGAGATGGAGACCAGTGGAAGACAACTTTTAAGACCAATGAAGGCCTATTTGAGTTGATGGTAATGTCATTTGGGCTTTCCAATGTCCCTAGCACATTCATGAGACTCATGAATGATAGTCTTAAGCATTTAATCAATCATTTTGTAGTAGTGTATTTAGATGATATATTGATTTTCAGTAAAGACAGGGATGGACATATAATGCACTTGGATTTGGTGTTGAAAAGGTTACATGAGGAGCAATTGAAGGTCAATTTAGATAAATGTATTTTCTTGTAGGAAGAGCTAGTGTTCCTTGGATTTGTGATCTCTCAAGGCAATCTGAAAATAGAGCCATCTAAGGTGGAGGCAATTCTACATTATCCAATCCCTTAATCAGCAAGTGAGGTAAAAGGTTTCCATGGGTTAGCAAGTTTCTATAGAATATTTATTAAGAATTTCAATGGGTTAGTGCACCAATGATAGAAACCATTAAAGGTGGAAGGAAATGTAAATTTGTATGGACTAAGGAGGATGATAGGTCTTTTGAGTTTTTGAAAACTAAGATTGCAGAACAACCTATTCTAGTACTCCCTAACTTTCACAAGGTTTTCACTATTGAGTGTGATGCATCAAAGAAGTCCATAGGAGGAGTCTTGAGTCAGGAGGGTAGACCTATGGCATTTTTCAGTGAGAAACTAAATGAAGCAAAGAAAATATATTCTACATATGACTTAGAGATGTATGCTATGGTGCAGTCTCTTAGGAAGTGGAGGCATTATCTCTTACCTAAGGAGTTTATTGTGTATACTGATAACCATGCTCTGAGTTTTTTGAATAGGGAGGAGAAACTAAACCACTTGCATATGAAGTGGATGGAATATCTTCAAGCTTATACTTTCACTATCCTACATAAGAGAGGTGTGGCCAATAAGGTAGCTGATGCACTTAGTAGGAGGAACTTAACAATTGAGGAGATTCAATTGGAAAACATGGGAATCACTGCCCTGAAAGACATGTATCAAGAGGATGAAGATTTCAAGGAGGCCTATAAGGTTTGTAAGGACATGAATGACAAGTATCATACTAAGTTTTATGATTATATTCTACAAGAAGGCTTACTTTTCAAGGGTAGTCAACTTTGTATTCCTATTTTCTCCATGAGGGAAAATATTGTAAAGGAAAAACATTGTGGGAGTTTTTCAGGTCACTTTGGACTTGATAAGACACTTGAATTGGTTAGGAGATTTTACTTTTGGCCTAGGATGCAATTAGATGTAAGAAAATATGTGACAAAGTGTGGGATATGCCAAAGAGAAAAGGGGACAAGTTCCAATGCAAGTCTATATACTCCATTACCCATCCCTACCAAGCCTTGGGATTCAGTTAGCATGGATTTTGTCTTAGGTCTCCCTAAGACTAAATCATGATATGATATTATATATGTTGTTGTGTATAGATTTGAAAAAATGGCACACTTTTTGCCATGCAAAGTTACACATGATGCTTCTAGTATTGCAGGTTTGTTCTTTAAGGAGATTATTAGACTCCATGGGTTACCCTTGAGCATCATATCAAACCGGGATCCTAAGTTTGTAGGATATTTTTGGAGGACTTTGTGGCGTAGGTTGGGGACAAACTTGTCTTTCTCTTCTACTTATCACCCTTAATCTGATATATTAACATAGGTGATTAATAGATCCCTTGGAAATTTGTTGAGGTGCTTGACTAAGGACCATGGGGCCACTTGGGATGCCATTCTTCCATAGGTAGAATTCTCATACAATGACTCTATGAGCATAAGTACAAGACTGAGTCCTTTCCGAATTGTATATGGAACTCATCCTAGAGGTGTTTTTGAACTCTAAGAGGTATAGGATATTGACAAGAGGAGTGCTCAAGAAGATTATTTTGCTGAAGTCTTGAAGGACATAGACCAGCAAGTCAGAGATAGATTGGTTCAGACCTCTGAAGTACAAGCAAGTAGCAGATGCCACAAGAAGAGATGTTTGGTTCAAGGTGGGAGATATGTTGATGATTCATCTAAAAAAAGAGAGACTTCCTAAGGAGAATTATACCAAGCTACTCATGAAAAAGATAGGTCCTTTCAAGATCCTCAAAATATGTGGGATAAATACCTACAAGATAGATCTATCCCCTGATGTTGGTCTATCTCCCATATTTAATGTTTCTGACATATATGCATATAAGGGTTTTGTGGATGATGTTTGTGTTGTAGGTCCATCTAATTCTTCTAGCCCAGTAATTTTGGAAGGACTTCCACCCCCTCTCAAGCTTGAGATTGAGTGCATTTTGGATCAAAGGGTTACCAGGAAGACAAGGAGGAAGACTTACTTGGAGTACCTAGTCAAATGGACAAATCAACCTTTAGATGATGCTACATGGATGCCTTCAGAGGCCATTGAGAAAATAGGAGCTCGATTGTCAGATATCCCAACTCAAGGGACTTGAGTTTTTTGGACCCTGGGAGTATGGTGTAGAGTACCTTCTCTTTTCAAGAAAGAGTGCCTATTTGTATGGTCAATAATCTCTTGGGTAAGCATATAAACCTAGAGGTCTATTAGACCATGAAGGCTTGGAATTTTGATTTTAGTGTTGATAGGTCTAGGCTATTTTCTTAGGTGTGTTGAATAATGACCTTGGAGATGTTCCCATAAGGTCTAAGTTCTTAATTTCCCAATATTGTCCAAGTTGCAATATGTTGCATTTTGTTGTCAAGCAACTTTGAATTTTTTTTGTTAGGATGACAACTACCTCTCCAACATTCATAACCATTCACAATTTGGTTATGGATATTCAGGAGGGTCTATATATGTTTGAAAAACCATTGGGAAGGTTGTTGGAGAGTTTTGTAAATTTTGGTGGAGAAAGCGAATAGAACAAATCTAGTTTTGCCATAACAGTGATAGTTTTCCGCATTGTTCGTACATGGTGTGAAATCTTGTAATGAAATGCTGAATTAATTTGAAATTTCCCTAAAGCACCTTTTGAATGCACCTGGTCTGACCTCTTGAAGTGGAACTTGGAGGAAGTTACAAGCGGTTTACACTCTGCAGGTCTGAAACCCTCCATTTTCAAGGGTTACAATGCAATTGGAGCCCTAACTTGAAATCTACCTATTGTAATCCAATGGCCATTGGTATAATGCAAGTTAGAGGCATGTATTCAGAGATTCCAAACGGGTGAGAGAAGAGGAGTTGGTTTGGTAATTCTACCACCAAGCCCTAGTCTAAATTGTTTGAGGGTTTAGATTAGCCTAGAAGGGAATTCATTATGCACACAATGAAGAATGATGAATTGAAGAGTAAATTTATGGATTGAGTTTATTGGGATATAGGAGAAGCCTACTAAAGAGTTATAATATTTCTATGACCCCATTCATATACACTTCCTTTGTAAAATAGACCTAACCTGATGAATTAGGTCTGAGAACCAAGTAGGTGTTGAAGAGTATCTGAAAATAAAAAAAAATTGGTGGGATGTTTGGCATAATTTGGAGGAAAACTCCAAAAAGTAGTAAAATAGGGCTACTAGTCTATAGACCTATTAAAGCCCTAGCCAAAGACCAATACCCAAACTTGTATTCCAAAACATTGTTGTGAAAGGTCTTAGTGAGTCTTAAGGAGGGCATGGGAATTTTCTACCATTCCTAGATGAAGTTAAGAACCCTATTTCATATTGGAGTGGATTGAGACCTTGAGAGGAAGCATAGGCATTGCAATATCTAAGAGTGAGAGTGTGTGGGTTTATCACCCTACTATTGTTAACCTTTGTATCGTAAACCCTAGAATTTGGTAGGCTTAAGGAAAACAACAGTGGCACAAAAAATGGATGGTACATAGCAACAACTAGAGTATCCTATATTTGGTCATGAACAATCTATCAATCTGAACTGCAACATCTTCACAACCTTGATCACCAAGAAAGATCACTTTGCAACCTGCAATGATGTACTTCTTGGAGAATACTAAGAGGGGGGGGGTGAATTAGTATACAAAAACTTACCAAACTCAAACACTCAAACAATTTAGCAGTAAATTGGTATAATAGTTTTACTAACAAACCGGTTAAGACAAATGCAAACCAAACAACAAATAAGGCATTCACCCACAAAAGCACAATTACCATAACACAAGAGATTTTAACCTGGAAACCCAAATGGGAAAAACCATGGTGAGATGAAACTCACAAGTAACTATCTATAGAATAGTAACCAGACTGGTTAAGGTCATACTATGTTCTTTACCAGAACATATCTTGTTAGGAATCTCAATCTCTGTTAGGAGATAAGTCTGATTAAAGACTACCTTGTGAGAGGATTTCAGATCCATAGTTGTGAACCACCTTGTTAGAGGATTTACAAAGGATTTTCCAAGCCTACCCAATTAAGGGTTTCAAACTTGCTGAAGATGTGAGTAATCAACAAGTGAGTGATCTAAATACTAGCACAGTATGCTTGGTTAGATCCTTGATAGCTCATTGTTAATGCATTTTAGCATTAATTCAGTCTTCAAAATCTCCATACTCTATTTCTTCACACAGACCTAATCTTCTTTTTTGATCGCACATGCAAAAACCTCATGAACCACAAAAAACCCTAACAACTCCTAAAACCCTAGACATGATGTCCTTATAAAGGAATCTGATTTCATGTTGGTCCAATAGGATTACATTGCAAGTTCCTTGGTTCAGTGCATCTAGACAAATTTGGTAACATGACACAGAATCACTACCAAAGTGTCGGTGGATGATAACTCATCACAAAAATAATATCGGTTGGTAACTCATCACAGATTAATTCCGATTCATACATTTACCTATTACCGGTTTGTCAAAATGAAGACTAGGAAAAATGATAACAACCGCTTTGTACCATCATACTGCTTTGGGATCCTCAAACCACTTGAGGTCTTCATACCGCTTGGGTCTTCATACTACTTGAGATCAGTAAACACTTTCTACAAAACACCGATAGTCTAAAGACTATAATACATGATATCAGTTAAAACAAATACCTGTTGAACATAACTCATACATACAAAAAGTGATCTCAAAGAAAGTGTGTGTCCATCAATGACAATCACAACATCATCATCAAAAATTCCAACAATCTCCCCCTTTGGCATTGATGGCAACACTTAGGAAAATTTTTGACATCTAAGTGTTTAACAACAAAAATATGCCATAATCAAAATTACTCCCCCTAAGCATATACACTATCCCTTTTGCAGAAAACACAATGTATACTACTCCCTTATAGAGATAAACATGAAAGTATGTATACATAACATACATCAAAATTTTAAATACAGAATACTACTCCCCCTTTGCCAACAATGACAAAGTACTGCAGAATAACCCCTGTTTCTCATTATCATTAAAATAATAAGTGTTTATGACAATAATGAGTAAAACTTATCAAAAACCAATATAAAATCTTGCATAAATGTCTTCATGGATAAGGACCATGACTCAAGAAATGAGGTAGCAACCTCACTTTCCATTTGCATCTGGGATACGTGTTCCTCCATGGCATCCAAGGTACTCATCTCGTGAGTGACTGTTAAGGCATCCATATTAAGATAGCACTTTTGAAGTATTTGCAGTTGTGATAGTAGAACCAGTTGAAGTTCCTGCAAATCTCTGGTCTGGTTGATGATTTCCAACTCTATTCTGGTAGTTTGAAGTTGAAACCTATGAACGGTTTTCCCAAATGTGGTGAAGGAATCATAGGGCATCTTGAAGGTGCTTATATATGTCTACAAATCAGATTGCAGTTTGTCCTTCTGAGCAGGCATATCATCATAGAATAGATGGCATTGGCTTATCTTACTGAGCAGTAATTTCCCCTCATCCATAGCATCTCTTATGTCTTTCTAAACTTTCTAAAGTTTAGACCGGAGCTCATTTAATCTCTTCACTAAGGCAGTGTTCAGTGCCTTTTGATGCTTCTTTTGTGCATTGGCTTCTGCAACATCTTCCAGCCATTGCACCTGGTCCTCTACAACTATGCATAAAAGTTTTACTTGGGCTAGAGAGGAATTGGTACTAGGGAGGTTGGTACCGGGAATCAAACTGGTAAGAGTTTCCACTATAGTTTGAATAACATCTTGTTCCTTCTTCCTCTTTAGCACTTCTAGTCACTCTTGGGCAGGCTTAATCCTTTGTAGCAGCTCTGTTTCATTTGCAGATTGGAGGTCAATGGGACTGGTAATGTTAGCCGGTTTGGCTTGACTACCGGTTGCCTTTAGGGTCTCCACTTGTGTACTTTTTGCCACTTCCTCCTTCTCTTTGGCTCTTTGCTTTTCCTCTTCAGCCTTCTTTTTCTCCTCTTCTTCTTTCTTTCTCTTTTCTTCTTCCTTCTTTCTATCTTCTTTTTTCCGCTTCTCTTCTTCTTTCTTCTTCTCCTCTTCTTGTTTCCTCTTCTCGTCTTCCTTTTTCTTCTCCTCCTCTTCCTCTTTCTTCTTCTCCTCTTCCTCTTTCTTCTTCTCCTCTTCCTTTTTCTTCTTCTTCTCTTCGTCTTTCTTCTTCTCCACTTCCTTTTTCTTTTTCTCCTCTTCATCTTTCTTCTTCTCCTCTTCCTTTTGCTTCTTCTCCTCTTCCTCTTTCTTCTTCTCTTCTTCCTTTTTCTTCTTCTCCTCTTCCTTTTGCTTCTTCTCCTCTTCCTCTTTATTCTTTTTCTCTTTCTCCGCTTCCACTTTATCAACCTTTTCTTTTGTCCACTCTCTCTTTTTCAGCCTTGTCCTTTGTTGCATTTGGAGTGACATTTTCACCATCCAAAGAATCAATGTCAATAGGGTCCATTTGTTCAGTGACCAGTTCTCCTTCATTGTCATACACCTTATTAGGTTTTCCAGTTTCTGGTTCTTGCTTAACCTTCTTGTTGGCTTTGGACACTTGGTGCAACCTTAGACCGGCTTTGGAATGCGAGTGGGTATCTTTTACCACTTCAAGGACTTTCCCTTCCAATAACAGGAGTCTTCTTCTTCTCAAGAAGAAGAGGCCTTTGTACTTTTCCATAACTTTATAAAGTTCTAAATTTGACACATCAGGAAAATATTGTGCAAAAATTTCTTCTCTTATTTCCTGTTCCTTTCCTATGGAAATGCGCCATTTGTTATCTAAAGAATTATATAAAGAATCCAGTGTCACAGATCTAATTTCTGATGGCGACCGGTCATTAATACATAAATATTGGATAACTTCCTATTTAACTTCCTCCTTTTCATTGTCATTAAAATCATCAAAATGATCTATTAAGTCACTTAGTACTTTTCTCCTAATATTCTTGATAGTTCTTTGACAATGTGTCAAAGGTTTGTAAGAGAAAATGTCTATATTTACCGGTGTTGATGATGCGAATTCATTGCTGGTTGTCTTTGTCTTCTTCCTCATTTGCCTACTCTTTTTAGGTTGTACCTCAAGTTCTATATCCTCAATCTAGTGAGGTGTTCTTAGTTTTCCACTTCCTTTCAAAGACCTTGGCTGGTGCAGCTTCCAGTTTCTTCTTTGTCGGTGATCGCTTGGTCACTTTAGGACTTGCTGAAGTAACCGATGTCGATACCGATGGCACTGCCTTTCCTTTCTTCACTAAAGGTTCTTCAACCGATGTTACCCTCTCCAAATAGGTGTTGGTTCTCTTCTTCTTAGAATCAAGAGGTGAGGCAAGTAGGATAGAGGCATACTTGTCTAACATGTCATACATTACCTCATATCCCATGGGCTCCACTTCTTCTTTTCTAGGCTCAACCACCTCCATTATGCACTCATCTACTCTGATGATAAAGCAAATGTCCTCTTCATACTTCTTGACAATATCACCAGATATTCTCACCCTCTGGCTCATCTTGCATTTGAACTCATCAAAGTATTTGTTCAAGACTTCAGGATAACTAGTTCCTACCACTTGAAGACTCTCTCTGATTTGCTTGGTAACCGGTTGGTCGGCAGACCATTTTATATCACCGACTCCTAAGAAATAGCCTTGAAAGTAGAAAAAAAATCCTACCAATAGTTGTCCAAATTTAAATTTTAAGGCATTCTCCTGTTTAATTGGCTTCAAGTTCACTAGAGGTTCCCGTTGCATACAGGTGCATAAATCAAACAAGGCATCTTGCATGATCATCCTGTAGGTAGCATTTACCACTGCAATAGAGAAAAAGTTAATTCTGCTAGCATAGAACATCTGGTAACTGTTGGCATATGCACACTCCAATGAGACATTGTATGTGATTGAAGTTTTTTTCATTGATGGCAACCTTGCAATCCTATGGCACTGGCAATGGCATTATACTGGCATTAGGAGATCACACTCTACACCGGCACTCGGGACACCAACACCAGCACAGAAGAAAGGAAATATACTGGCACAGAGGCCGACAGGATTTTGTTATATTATATTTTGTTTATTAATGTAAAAATGTGTAAGCCAACTTGGCAAATTATAAAATGACTCTTATATATAAAAGAGATCATTGTAGACATTTGAGTGATGTGATAGAGAAGTACTAAGGAAAATATTAGGCAGATCTAATGTACGAAATATAGGTCAAGAGGTATATGTAAAGAATAGAGCAGGAACCGGTACTGAATCAGGCATAGAAGATGCTATTGTAAAGCAATACAAGATATTGGATTTGTATAATCCTTATTGTAAGTCAGTATGACTTCCCATTGAGCAGTGAGCTCTAGGAAGTTGGCCTTCTTACATGTGCAGGCACCTATTGTAAGTAATATTCTCTTATTGGATAGTGAGTGAATATTGTGGGTCACAAATCCCACCAAGGTTTTTCCCACACCGTGTTTCCTCATTAAAATCTTGTGTTATGGTGTACTTTTCATGTGGATGTACTTGATTCTATTTATTGCATTATTTCTTACATACTAGTACACTGTTATATTATGTTCTGCATGTTTTAAGTTAAGAAATTTTAATTACCGGTTAGATACTGATTCACCCCCCCTCTCAGTAGCTGTGGGATCCTTAACAATTGGTATCAAAGCTTGGTCCTCTATTTTCAGAAGCCTAACGACTTAAGGAAGATCTTGACACTGGTAAAGATGGAAAATATGATGAAGCAACTTGAAGGAGCTCTTACAGACTATGATACAGAGAAATTGAAAAATATCAAATTAGAAGATGATTTAAGGGCAGCTCAGGATATCATTTAGGCACTTCAAGAAAATTTTACTATTGCAAGAAATAAGAGAAGAGAACTTTGTGAAAAATTGCAAAATGAGAATGATGAAAAGGAATCACTTAATGATATGATAAGCAAGTTGAAACAAGAGAACATGACAACAAAAAATGAAATGCAGGATATGACTGAGATTTTGCAAAGAGATTGAGGATAGGAAGAAGAATGAAGAAGAATTGACTAGAAGACTAAGTGATGCAACAAATGAGAATACAAGACTTAGCTATGAAAATGACATGTTGAAGACAGATCTGATGCATACTCAGAATGACTCAAATGAACTGATGAGACAAAAAAGAAATCTTGGAAAGAGAACTAGAAACTACAAATCAACACAAAGAAAAATTCCAAAAAATCTTAGAGGAACTTGGCACCTTGCTGAAGAATCAAATACCTAAAAGTGACACTTCTAGAATTGGCTTTGAAGTTGGTGAAAGCTCCAGTACTGCAAATACTCAGGATCACAGCAAACCGGTAAGACAACCTAATGCTTATAAATTCAATGGTAAATGCTTTAACTGTAATAAGTATGGTCATAGAGCAAATGAATGTAGATCTAGGAATTATCAGAATATCAACACACCCACCGGTCAATGTTCTAAATGCAACAAAGTAGGTCACAACTCTAAAAAACTACAAAATGAATGTGAGATGTTATGTTTGTGGAAGATTTGGACATTTATCTAATCAATGCAGAACACAAACTGGCATAGGTTATGGGAAAGCTATTCAAAAAAATAATGTAACTTGTTATGCATGTAACAAGATTGGGCATATTGCTAAATTTTGTAGAAGTAAAGGAACACCGGTAGACAACAAAAGTTCTAGCTTGAAAGGTAAAGAAAAAGTTGAAGAGGTTAAGCAAGAATTCTCAAAACAATGGATTAGGAAAGCTTATCTAAATATTGGGAATACTCCTCCACCAGTAGAACCAACCAATGCTTCACCAGTAGGATAGAGTGATGCTTCATTGGAAGGACAGAGAAATGCTCCACTGACAGGAAGTTCTTCATCTAATTGAAGAAAAATTCCTTGAGGGTTTGGCAATCTATTGATACATGTGCTATTATTCCCTCGGTTAGAGATAAGAAGTTGAAAATTACCTATTACTGGCAAACAATGTTAAGTGAATACTTAACCGGCATGCAATTAATGTGGTAGATGGTGAAGAGACATTATAAAGTTAAGGTTTTGGCTCCATTTCATTTCACCGTGATTTCAAATTTTCGAAGAGCGCAAAGACTCCGAGCTAAGGCATTTCGAGCAAGAAGCAAGAACACTCCAAGCAATCACCCATCCAAGGCAGTAAAAGGTATTTAATCATGGCATCCACCTCTGCAATTGAATATATAGCAAACCCTACTATTGTTGAAGTAATAAAAAGATCTAGGCCTATATTTCAGTTAGTTCCCAAGATAGCAAAGAAGGATGATACCTTAGGTGCCTTTTCTCAAATTCCTAAGGGAGTTGTTAATGCTGAAGACCCCCAAATGTACATCCACTGCAATATTCAAGAGTTAGGAGATGAGGAAATTAAAACCATGTATAAAACCATGATATGTGATAATACTAGCAATATAAAAGATGAACAAAAGATCATTGAGACCCTAGGATTTACATAGATCCTTAGCATTCCTGAATTTCCAAAGGATGTGATTAGGATAGTTTTAAGTAGGGTACATGGAGAATTTTTCTGGTTAGATGCAATCCATAAGATCACCAAGGAAGCTGTGAAAGCTGTCATAGGGTTACCAACCATTGGTAAAAGACCAGATAAAACCAAGAAGGTTTCCAATGACTTAGTTATAAACCTAACTGGTGCAACATTTAACAAGAGGTCTCTAAGGGTTAATGATGTAAAAGATATCAATGTGAGATTTATCAGTATGATATTAGGATATAAAGCTACTAATGCTAATAGACTTAATTCAGTCTCAAGTTTATGCATTAAGAGTGCTTATGACATGGTCACAAACAATGCAAAAATTGACATATGTGAGTGGTTAAAAGATGAATTAATTGACAACCTTGGAAAGATCAAGAAGGACAAGAAAGGAACTTTTAGATTTGGAAATCTATTATTATGCCTAATGCTACATATAACAAAACAAGTTCCTGGTATAGGTTACAAAGAACTTGGATATGACATACCGGTAGGCAAAGAATTGACAAAACTATTCAATAATATGGGTGAGAACAAGGAAAATAATATTCATGACTTTTTCCAAGCATTAAAGACCAAAATGAAGAAAAGAGTAAGGTTATCATAGAAGATTGTAGACAAATACAAAGATGATATATGCTTTGTCATCAAGAAAGAAGAAATTTGGATGGAAGCGGTCATCCCAAGGACAATTTGGGTAACCGAGATGGGTTATGAAACAGATGACCACATAGTTGAAACATATGCTAAAGCACTTTTGAAGCCCCCAGAGAACCTAAGGAAGAAGTATTTGGTAGTGCAAAAAATATTGAAAGACAAATTCAATCAAATAAAAGGGTGAAAAAGGTTGAGGCAGTTGTAAGGAAAGGGTCCAAACAAGCAAAAGCCATCAAGGAAGATGTATTGAAGAAAACCGGCATAACAGAGGATGAGTTAGCAGCTCCACACCCTAAAACTCACCTATCACCGGTAGGTACTTCTTCAGGAAGTGACATGCCTACAACTTTTAAAAGAGTTGTAAGGAAAAGAGATCCCTCATTGGCAACCACACCTTCACCTAGGAGGACAAGGCAAAAGCAACAAGCCGTGAGATCTCCAATTAGAAAGGCCACATTAAAGAAGAAACTGACACCGAAGAAGAAGAAAAGGACAAACAAAGACTTGGCCCCTCTTGAAATACTGCTAAATGAAATCACAGAGGAAGGTAAATTGAAGAATATAGAGAAAATATATGACACTCTAATAGTTGCTGAGAAAGAACAAGTTGAAAATAATGTTATATTGCACATGGATATGTACAAGAAATTTTTGATGGAAGTAGTAAATGAAATACCTGATGAACTATTCAAAAGAGTAGAGGCAAGAAGATAGACAGTGATAGAACTGGATAAGAAAATAAAAATTGAAAAGTTACTTGTTGTATATCCAGTAAACTCTCCACAAGAAATTGATGATCTGATTGCAAAGGCCAACCAGTCAGTATTCTCTACTGCACATCGGCATATTTCACTAATGGCTGGAAGAGTTAATGAAGTGATAGAGGAAATAGAAGATGGATGGGATATATTCCTAGTTGAGAAAGAAAAACAAGAAGAGTACAGGAACCCTAAACCCATAAAAGTTTATCAGAAAGATAGAGACAAGGGGAAAGGTAAAGTTGGTGGACCACCAAGTATCAAGGTTAGAGACAACTTACCCCCACCTTCTTTAAATACTCCACCGATAAAAACAACAACTACTGAAGATCAACTGGCAGCTGAGAGTATGGATGTAGAGGATAATAATCCTAATCCTAAAGTCCTATATATTGTGAATGTTGATCCTCAGAAGATCAACATAATAGTAGACAAAGATACAACTGATAAATCAAATATGGCTAGTGAGCCTCCGGTAGTAGGGGAAACTGATAAACCGGCAGAAGATAAAGAGAAAAAGGTAGAGACTAAGACACAGACTGAGGCAATGCAACATACTGAGAAACAAATAGAGCTAAAGGCTCTAGAACAACAACTACCAGAATAGGTACATAAGGAAACAGTGCCACCAACAACTAGTGAAGTAGGAAAACTAGTGCTTAAAGAAATGCAGACACAAACAGACCTACCAGAGGTCAATACAAGCTTGGTTACTTCCACTGGTACTCAGATTGTTGGATCATCATCAGGATATAAATCAACAAATGTGACTGAGGTGCTATTAGATTCTATCAAGAAAATAACCGATTGTAGCTCACAAGCTTACAAAGCAATTGATGATTCCATACCAATTTTGAAATTAATTGCTCCAAATTGTAATATAGACAACAAAGATTCTTTAGGACAATTGGATACATTGTGTAAATATATCTCAGAAAACATTGAGAAAATAAAAGAAGAGTCAGTGAAGGATAAAGTAGAAGTTGCAAAACAGAAATTCTTTGATGAGGAAATAATGAAGTGTAATAGAGATTTTGACACACTTCTACCAGAACTATGTAATTTGTTGAAAGAATACAAAAATCTATATAAAGATACCTATAAAACAAACTTTTTGACTGTAGATATTGACAAGAAAATGAGCAAGGTACAGGATGAGATAAATAAACTTGTAGACAACTTTGTCAACTCACCTGATACACTATCAGTTTTTGAGGAGAAGATAACAAATTTTGAGGAAGAACTACTCAAATTGGAAAGAGAGAAAGAAAGAATAATAAATAAGGCAAAACATTTGAGATCTAAACTAAGTCCAAGATTGGACAATCTAGCATCTCTGTGGAAGGAAATTTCTGAGGCATTAATATAGGGAAGCAAAACATTGGCAGAGCATTTGCAGCATCTCACCGGTACAGTGAAGAGAATAGAGACAACTATAAAGGATAGCAAAAAGTTTATGGATAGTATAAACTTGATTTTGGGAGATCTTTTTCAAATTATAACTACCCAGCTACAAGGTTGAAACCACAAACTCTATTGACATCTTGACAACCTTTGTCATTGATGCCAAAAGGGGAGTAGTGGGATGAGAAAATTCAAATCACAGGACAAGAATCATATGCTCAGGGGGAGCTCTCACATTTTTGGTAATATTTTTGGACTACACATTTTTGGATACTTTTTGAAATTTCTCATGAGTGTTGCCATCAATGCCAAAGGGGGAGATTGTTAGTATATGCACACTCGAATGAGACATTGTGTGTGATTGAAGGTTTTGTCATTGATGGAAACCTTGCAATCCTATGGCACCGGCAAAGGCATTATACCAGCATCAACAGATCACACTCTACATCAGCACTTAGGACATCGGCACCGACACAGAAGAAAGGAAGTATACCAGCATAGAGGCCAACAGGATTTTGTTATATTATATTTTGTTTATTATTGTAAAAATGTGTAAGCCGACTTGGCAAATTGTAAAATGACTCTTATATATAAAAGAGATCATTGTAAACATTTGAGTGATGTGATAGAGAAGTATTAAGGAAAATATTAAGCAGACCTAATGTGTAAAATATAGGTCAAGAGGTATATGTAAAGAACAAAGCAGGAACTGGTACTGAATTTGGCATAGAAGATGCTATTGTAAAGCAGTACAAGCTATTGGATTTGTATAATCCTTATTGTAAGTCAGTGTGACTTCCCATTGAGCAGTGAGCTCTAGGCAGTTGGCCTTCCTGCATGTGTAGGCACCTATTGTAAGTAATATTCTCTTATTGGCTAGTGAGTGAATATTGTGGGTCCCAAATCCCACCAAGGTTTTTCCCACACTGGGTTTCCTCATTAAAATCTTGTGTTATGGTGTACTTTTCATGTGGATGTACTTGATTCTGTTTATTGCATTATTTCTTGCATACCGATACACTGTTATATTATGTTCAACATGTTTTAAGTTAAGAAATTTTAATTACCGGTTAGATACTGATTTAGCCCCCCCTTTCAGTATCTATGGGATCCCTAATAGTAACCTATCACCATACAAGCATACTTGACCAGATCATCCTTTATGGTATTGATGGTCATTCCCCATTGGTCACTCACAGAATCGGTGAGCTTGGTCATTTCCATATTAATGACTTTCCTTAGGGTTGGCACATCTCCAACATTACAGAAACTAGTGATGGCATAAATCACTTCTAGTGTGATGTCATGTATCTGCTCAAGATACATTTTGTCACCGTGCACTTTGCTTAGAATGATGCAGATGTAATCTTCTATAAATTCTTCAAGGAAATAGACCGCATTATGAAGTTTCTTTCTTTCCAGGATGTTGTATTCCGATTTGATCTTCTTGTCCTTCCCACAAAATAAACTTAACTGAGAATGGATCACTAGAGATCCTAGGTCTTCTATTTTGTAATCAATATAATCTTAAATACTTTCCTCAACTATAACACCAGAAAGTATCTGGGATAGGGCATTGTATTTTGCCTTTCATTGGATGAAATCTACTGAATCATCAAGTGCACTAGAACTGGAGTGCGATGCAGAAGCCATGATAAATGGATAAACAAGAATTCTGATAAATACCTTCAAAAATCCACAATTTAGGGTTTGCAACTTCAGCTTCACCACACACTACTTTGGTTGTTGGATTACCGCTTTTTGTTCTTCACTTGACTAATTGATATTATCTCCAGATTCTTCTTTCAAAGTTTTGAAATCTCTCTGAATCGCAAGACAAATCGCCTTTTGTCGCTTTGCACTTGAAAATTTCTTTGCTCTCAAATGATAAGTGAAAATGACTTGAAAATCCCTTTTAAACAAATTCTTCACCTACCATAATAAATGCTCCACCATTAGGGCGTAAACCCTAATTTTCCTTTTACCATTTCCAGTCATCTACCAATTGATAGGTATCACATACCAGTTAAGGTATTTTACCGGTGTAAACTGAGGGTTCAAAATATTTCACCAATTTGCCCCCCCAAAGCTTTTCTGAAGCTTAGTTTGCCAGTTCAGTGACTTCCACATTAGGTGCAGAAACCGGTTCTTCTTGTGACACTTCTTCAGGTTTCTTCTTCCATGTTGTCTTCATGTCTGCTTGAATAGTTTCAACATCAATCTTTCCTTTTGGAGTGACCGGTATATCATATGATATGTTCTTTCTCATTCTGCAGGTTCTGGCAACGTCTCCCAATTTGTTGCAATGATAGAAAACCATTCCAGGAGCTCTCCATGGTCCATTATTCATGTTTCCATTCTTCCTTCTACATGTTGCAACAGTATGACCATGACCATGACAGATCAAGCAGGTTTCTCTCCAACCGGTTGCCGCTTGATAGCCACCACCACTTGACTGATGGTCATAGGCATTATACTGGTTTGGATTCCGGTTCAGAGAGGATTCAGGAAAAACTCCTTGACTCCTTTGAGGATATCTTCCAGTGGTGTGTATAACAGACTTGCATTCAAATGCTCCATGCCCAAACTTTTTGCATGCATAATAATTACCATTGAATCTATTTGATCTAGGCTTATTGTTTAGAAAGTAGGGAAAATTATTGTAAGCCTTACTTCTACATACATTGATAGTGTGTCCTTCCTTGAGACAATTAAAGCAAATAGGTTTGAACTTTTCCTTACCTTTATCCTTTGGTGTCGGTTTCTTCTTTGATGCTCCATCTTTTGTTCCAAAGGTCTCACCTTCCTCATAACCAGAAAAACCAAGTCCAGTGGTATTCTTCACCGGTTTTGCTAATTCAAGCTTTTGTTCTAGCTTAACAATGGTCTTATTGAATTTGGCAAGTATTTCCTTTGACTCGTCGAATTCTTTGGAAATAGCAGCATTGGATTCCTTCAAGATTGCATTCTTTTTCCACTTTACTCTCTTGGAGATGAGCGGTAAGTGCACTAATTTCTTGCTTCATCTTGGAGATCTCATGATCTTTGTCTTTTACCCAATCTTCATCTTTCCTCCAGTTCTCAAGTTCTTGACACATTTCGATAGTCAGTCCTTCCAGTTCCCTTCTTAGGCTAGCATTAGATTCATTCAGTTTTTCAGCTTCTTCAACTAGGGCTTCCATGTCTGCTTCATCAGAAGAACTATTTTCAATAAGCTCCATCAGTTTCTCAGCATGCTCTCTTCTCTTTTCTAGAGAGGTTTTTGTAGACGTATAAAAATGACCATATTCCTAAATGAATATTTTATGTTCATTTCTCTATTTAATTAAATCCTATTTAATTAAAATACCCGCATTCCTCTATTTAATTAAGTAAAATACTCAATTTATTTAAATTAAATTCACTATACCATTTAATGAATAAATCATTTTATTCAATTAAATTCCCCCTATCCACTTTTAATTAAATAGAAATTTAATTAAATAGTTATCCTAAATTGAATAAATCTAATTTATTTAATTTCCCCAAATTGTAACCAAATTGAATTAAATCATTTAATTCAATTAAATCCTATTATCCCTCCATCCACTTGCAAAATCCTACATCTCCCACTTGCATCCTAAATCCTATTCCTAATTCCTTCTAGACTCTTCTAATCACTTCTAATTAGCCTAACCCATCTTCTAAACTTTGTCACATCCCTAAGCAAGGGGAAGTCACTTCTCAAAACCTTAAAGTCGTTGATAACCATTAAAGGCTTCAAGCCTTCAACCACTTAATTCCTCAAAGTCTTTGATAACCATTAAAGGATTCAAGCCTTCAACCACTTAATTCCCCAAAGTCTTCATAACCATTAATGGTTAACTCAAACCCTCCTACATGGTTAAAGACTTTCTTTTAACTCAACCTTCATCCAACCCAAGGGTCTCATCAAGCATTTAATGCTTTGACCATGATTATCTCTTAATCATTTGCACAAAGGTTTATCCTTGGATTAATTCTTAATCTAGTGGGTAATCCTAACTTAAGCTTGACCCTTACCTTCTAGATAACCCTAAGGTCTTCTCAGGCATTTAATGTCTCCAACCCCTTCTCTCAACCCAACCCTATGTTGACACTTGTCACCATTTCATTGGTACAAATTGCAAACATGGATTCCCAACTTTCAAACTCAACCCTTGATTAACTCTTTCAATCCTGACCATCCATTGCCCTGTTTTTACTATAAATAGAGCTCTCATTCCTCTATTTTGAATCATCCTCCAAATTTGTAGTATCACACTTATGCTCAAATACATTCAAGCTTTCATATCTTATTTTATGCTCATCATTTTAGCCTCTTTTAAATCAATAATTAGTCTAAATATGCATGTTTAGAATAATTTCTTTATCATTTTAGCTCAATCATAGACTAATATATCATGTTAGGATAGTATTTATACTAACCTTGTCATCTTATAATCTAGTTTATTGCATTTTAATATCATGCATAGGTTAGAATGCATCTCATACTAAAATATATCAAAGCATCCCTCGTTCTTGCATTTGCCATCCCTAAACCATTTTGCTCAGTGATCTGAGGGCAAAAACATTGGTTTGAGGGACATTGTAAGATAGAGAACCATGGGACCAACCTTGGGAAGCTGAGTAATACTTCATTACTCCATATCTTGCACCAAGAAGTCCTGTGTGTGTGTGTGGACAAGTCTTTTAGAATATTTTCACATATTGAGTTCTATCGACCCGCTTTTCCCACATACAGTTTTATATTTGACTTTGAGTTTATCAAAGGCTTTCTCAGTCTGAGCGAGATGATGAGTAAGTTCCCTCATAGTGTATTCCCCCACATCTCCTTCCAAGTGGTTAAACTTATAGAAAGGTTGGCTCTGATACCAATTGAAGAATACTAAGAGGGGGGGTGAATTAGTATACAAAAAATTACTGAATTCAAATACTTAAACAATTAGCAGTAAATTCGTATAACAGTTTTATCAACAAACCGGTTAAGACAAATGCAAACCAAACAACAAATAAGGCATTCACCCACAGAAGCACAATCACCATAACACAAGGGATTTTGACATGGAAACCCAAATGGGAAAAACCATGGTGAGATGAAACTCACAAGTAACTATCTATAGAATAGTAACCAGACCGGTTAAGGTCATACAATGTTCTTTACTAGAACAAATCCTGTTAGGAATCTCAATCTCTGTTAGGAGATAAGTCTGATTAAAAACTACCTTGTGAGAGGATTTCAGATCCACAGTTGTGAACTACCTTGTTAGAGGATTTACAAAGGCTTTGCTAGGCCTACCCAGTTAAGGGTTTTAGACTTGCCGAAGATGTGAGTAATCAACAAGTGAGTGATCTAAATACTAGCACAGTATGCTTGGTTAGATCCTTGATAGCTCATTGTTAATGCATTTCAGCATTACTTCAGTCTTCAAAATCTCCACACTATTTCTTCACACAGACCTAATCTTCTTCTGTGATCGCACATGCAAAAACCTCATGAACCACACAAAACCCTAACAACTCCTAAAACCCTAGACATGATGTCCTTATAAAGGAATCTAATTTCATGTTGGTCCAATAGGATTACATTGAAGATTCCTAGGTTTAGTGTATCTAGACACATTTGGTAACATGACATAGAATCACCACCAAAGTGTTGGTGGATGATAACTCATCACAAAAATAATACTAGTTGCTAACTCATCACAAAGTAATATCGGTTCATACATTTACCTATTACCGGTTCACATATTTTACCAGTTACCAGTTTGTCAAAATGAAGACTAGGAAAAATGATAACAACTGCTTTGTTCCATCGTACTACTTTGGGATCCTCGAACCGCTTGAGGTATTCATACCGCTTGGGTCTTCATACTGCTTGAGATCGGTAAACACTTTTTGCAAAACACCGATAGTCTAAAGACTATAATACATAATACGGGCTGGAACAAATACCAGTTGAGCATAACTCATACATACAAAAAGTGATCTCAAAGCAAGTGTGTGTCCATCAATGACAATCATAACATCATCATCAAAAATGGCAACACTTCTTTGTATCTTGTTCTCTACAACCTGTAACATTGGTTTCATTCTTCATCTAGTTGACATCAATGTTAGTAATTCCAATAATCTCCCCATTTGGCATTGATGTCAACAAACACAAGTAACAAGATCACTCTTTCCTTTCTCTCCCTTTGACAACAATGGCAAAGGGACCTACAATAGACTGTTATGCAACTTTTGATGACAAATTTTTATCACTCTCATCATCATGTGACTTCTATATCAGCATGAAAACTTTTCATCACTCTCATCACTATGAATCATCTAAATGTGTATATCATTGCGGCCTTATAATACCTATCAAACAATATTCTCTATAGATTCTACTAGATGAACCATTATTATAATATAAAAAGCAATGCTTATATTGCTTACAAGAATTTCAGAAATCCCCTTGGAACAAGCATGGGGTTCAAGGACAAGAAGTGTAGGTAAATATACTCCCCCTGAACCAGAGACTTCATAAAAATGATTTAAGTTTTGAATGAAGGTGGAACAACACCCAATTTTTGTTTAAGATATTCATAGATGTCTTTTGGCAATGGCTTGGTGAAAATGTCCACAACCTTCTCATTAGTGAGAATTGTTGGAATTATACACTCAAATACAAATAGTTGATGTTGTCATTCATGGCAACCAACTGGTAACATGGTTCACAGGTTACACCAACAATAGACATCATCTACCGGCACCGACAGGCATAACAAAGATTATTCTCACCAACATCCAATCTACACCGATAGAATATCTTATCGACACTCTGAGCTAACATGGAAATTATATTGTTTTGTATTGTAAATATATTGTATAGCCAACATGATGTATTGTAAAGACTCATAAATGTATGAGATCTTGTAGGTCATTTTGAATTTAAGAAAATATGTGTATATGTAATGAATATAAGTGGTATATGAGAGCGAATAACTATATATGCATTATGATGTAATTATTTTATGAGCGAATAAGAGCAGAGTAGAGCGGAGTAAGGTTTATGGCAAAGGTATCTGACAGAGATTAAACTGGTACTGAATCAAACATTGCAGATGCTATTTTAGCAGTACATTATCATTGGATTTAATCATTCAATTTTGTAGTCAGTGGGACTCCTTTTTGTGATTGAGTAGTGAGCTCTAGGATGTTGGCCTTCCTGCATGTGCAGGACCCTATTGTATAAGTAATATTTATTCATATTGGCCAGTGAGTAAATATTGTGGGTCACAAATCCCACTGAGGTTTTTCCCCTATCAGGTTTCCTCGCCAAAAATATATGTGTTATGGTGTGCATTGATGGTTATACTGTTATTTCTCTTTATTGCATTATTACTTGTTTACCGGTATATTAATTTGGGTTATAAAGTTGCAAACAAGTTTAAATATTTTGTTCACCGGTTAGACAATGATTCACCCCCCCCCTCTCAATGTCTTTGGGATTGTTCAAGTATCTAACAATTGGTATCAAAGCCTAGTCCTCTATTTGCAGAAGCCTAACAGCTTGAGGAATATTCTGAAACTGGTATCGATGGAAAGTTTGAGACAATAGTTGGAAGGAGCTCTTGAAGATTTTGATGTATAAAAATTGAAGAATACCAAACTGGAAGATGAACTCAGAACTGCTCAGAAACTTATCAAAGCACTTCAAGATAACCTGGTTATAGAAAAAAATAAGAGAAAAGAATTACATGTGCAATTGCAAAATCAAGATGATGAAGAAAAAGAAACTCTCAGAGATATTGCAGACAAATTGAGACAAGAACAATAACATGAAGAATGAGATGCAAGATTTAACCATGAGACTATGCAAGGATATTGAAGATACAAAGAGAAATGAGGAAGATTTGGCTAGAAGACTTAATGAAAGATTAGATGAATCTCAAAGGCTTAGTTATGAAAATGACATGCTTAAAACTGATTTCATTCACATGCAACATGACAAAGAAGAACTTTTGAGACAAGTTAGCACTTTGGAAAGTGAGTTGGTCAGTGCACATGAATACAAAGACAAATTCAAGAAGAGTTCAGATAAGCTTGATGATATGCTGAAAAGTCAGAAACCTGATGGAGAAACAATTGGACTTGGATTTGAACATGGAGAAAGTTTTAGGACTACAAACAATCATGATCACAGCAAACTAGTAAGGCAACCTAATGCTTATAAATTTAATGGAAAATGTTTTAATTGCAACAAATTTGGTCATAGAGAAAATCAATGCAGATTTAGGAATAATTAGAATACAAACTTACCCACCGGTTAATGTTCCAAATGCAACAAAAATGGTCATAACTCATACAATTACAGAATGAATGTGAAGTGCTATGTTTGTGGTAGATTTATACATTTATCTAATCAATGTAGAACTCAAACCGTTCAAGGTTATGGAAAGGCTATTTAGAGAAACAATGTAACTTGTTATGCATGTAACAAGATTGGGCATATTGCAAAATTTTGTAGAAGCAAGAATGTACAAGCGAATAATAAAGGATCTAATAACAAAGCCAAAGAAAAGATAACTGAAATAAAGCAAGAATTTTCTAAACAATGGATTAGGAAGAGAGATCAGAGAATTGATGAAGTTGTCTCTACACTGGTAGAACAGGGTAATCCTACATCGACAGGAGATTCTTCATCTAACTAAGGAATAATCCTTAGGGGTAAGGCAAGAAATTGAAAATCATGCATTTACCCTCGATTGGTGGTAAGAAGTTATATTTCTTCTTTATCGATGGATATGTGGAGTTTTCACTTCATCGGCGAAGAATTTATTGTGGTTGTAAGAAACTTTTTGGTTATAAAGGCATTGTAACCTCTCATTTCAATTCACCAAGCATCCAAGCATTCAAAGAGAGAGAAATTGAGAAAAGACATTCTAAAGGAGAAGAAGCAAAGGTCTTTTTAGAGAATTCAAGGATTTCTCAGTTAAAAGGTATTTATCTTTCACAATGGCATCTTCATCTTTTGTTCCTGAATTCGTAGCAAACCCTACCATTGTGGAGAACATAAAACAACCTAGACTCTTTTTCAAGATCATTCCCAAGATAGAAAAACTGGATAACTCTATTGGTGCATTTTATAAAATCCCAAAGGGAGTCATGTTTGCTGAAGACCCTAGGGCATACATACATTGTTACATAGAAATTTTAGGGTCCGAATATTTGATGAACATGTACATGAATTTGAGAACTGACAAGAATGGGGTAGTGAAATTAGAACATAAGGTAGTTGAGGTTTTAGGTTTCATAGATATCCTCCATATGCCAGAATTCTCAGATGAAGTCGTCCGTTATGTCCTTAGCAGGGTTCACGGTGAATTTATGTGGTTGGACTCAGTATTTAAGATTACCAAGAAAGCTATTAGAGTTGTTACTGGTTTACCCTCCACTAGTTCTAGACCTGACAAGAAGAAGAAAATCCCTAACAAAGAGGTTATGAGGTTAACTGGAGCTACATTTGACAACAAGTCACTTAGGGTCAATGATATAAAGGATAAAAATGTTAAATTTGCTAGCATGGTCACTGGCTATAAAGTTGGTCATACAAAGAGGTTGAAATTTGTATCTAGTTCATGCATTCATAGTGCACATGAGATGATATTGAACAATGCAAATATTGATATTTGTGAATGGTTAAAGGATGAACTGTTAGAGAATTTTCATAAGATCAAAGGTGATAAGAAAGGAACCTTCAAATTTGGAAGTCTGATAGTGTGTTTAATGCTTTACTTTTCAAAAGAGATCCCTGGTATAGGACACAAGGATTTTACCTATGATATTTCTATTGGAAAATAGATAAAGGAGGCAATTATCGGTATGGGAGCTAATAGTGATGAGTTGGTGAAAGAGTATTTCAAAAATTTCCAAACTAAAATGAAATAGAGGGAAAGGATTCCATAGAGCATCGTAGATAAATATGACAAACAAATATGCTTTGTAGTGAAGAGAGATGAAATTTGGATGGAGGCAGTTACACCTAGAACTATCTGGATTACTGAAATGGGATATGAGGTGGACTCTCACATCTTGGAATCATATGCTAAAATACTCCTAGATGCTCCACCGGAACCAATAGAGGAAATATTTGGTAATGTTGAAACCATAGAAATTGATGTTGCTATGATGAAGCAAAGGAAGAAAAGAGACAAATTTATGAAAGATGCTTCTAAGATGGTAAAAGACATTATAGAAGGTTTGATGAATCTTAGTGGTATTGCTGCTAGTGTGACAGATAGTCAATCAGAGTAGAAACCAGTAGCTCACATTACCCCTGTGGCTACTTCATCTGATTCTAACAGTAACAGGGCAGTTGAATTCAAGAGAGTGGATAGGAAGAAAAGAAAATCCTCACCAACACCTGCTCCATCTCCCAAGAAGTCAAGGACACAAAGAAAGAAACAACAAGCTATAAGAGAGCCCAATGGTCTGAAGAAGAAAGTGACTCCAAAGAAGAAACCAGAACCTAAGGTGCCAAATACTCTTACACCAGAAGAGTTGATCAATGAAATCACACAAGAAGGTAGCCTTAGTAATGTGAATAAAATTTATCATTCTTTCAAAGATTCAGATAAAGATACTATAGAGGAAAGCATTATTTTACATCTTGATATTTACAAGAAAGTTCTTATTGAAGTTGTAGATGATCTACCTAATGATTTATACTTAAGGTTAGAGGCTAAGAGAATATCGGTAATGGAATTAGATAAGAAATTAAAAGTAGAGGCTCTACTTGTTGTGCATCCCATTAATTCCAAATAGGAAATTGATGATTTAATATCAGAGGAAAATAGAATAGTTGTTGTGAGTGGTCACTGATAGGTTAGCCTTATGGCAGACAGAGTGAAAGAAATAGCAGATGAGATAGCAGATAAGTGGGATATATTTTTTGTGGAAAGAGAGAAGAAAGAAGAGAAGGATAGACAGAAAATAGACAAGTCATTTACCAAGGTATATCAAAAAGATAAGGGTAAAGGAAAAATTGGTAGTGTACTTGATATCATGGTCAAGGATAACCTTCCTCCACCAACACATGACACCCCACCAATAACTACCAAGGCACTAACACAAACTAATAATCAACTGGAAGAGAAGGCAGAGGAAATAACACAAGATGACACTAAACCGAAATCTGAAATTCCTTTTACCATGAATGTGGACACACGGGATTTTAACATTGTCATGGATAAGGAAACTATAGAGGAAAAGAGAGTTGAAGCTACAAATGTTGAGGTCTCTGAGTCACTGGTAAACACTATTGACTCTCAAAATATTGAGATACCAGCTGAAGTTAAGAAAACAAATACCATCCCTGATGATACTCACCTTAACATTGAGAAACTAGTAGAAGTAGAAATATAAACACAAACTGAAACCGGAAAAGGACAAGAACAAAGTGTAGCTGAACCGATAGTCAACAAGGCAAAAAGTAAGGATGATGGTAAGGATGAAAACAAAGATGAAAAATAGAGTGAGCAAAAGGAAGAAATAGTGAATAAAGTAGAGGTCAATGATGGAAGCAAGATAGCAGTAGAGGTTAATGTGCAGGAATCTGGAGATGAGAAGAAACCAATTGCAGAACCTCACACTCTACCTAGCACTTCCACTATGGATTACATACCTACTAATGTGATAGATGTACTTTTGGATTCCATAAATAGGATCACAGATTGCAATGCGTTAGCATTTAAGGCCATTGATGATACTTTACATATTTTGAAAATGATTGCATTGACATGTAAAGGTGATCATATTGATGGATCTTTAGGTAAATTGGACACATTGTCCAAATTCATTTCTTCAAATATTCTAACTATGGATAAAATCAATGAAGAGGCTATTAAGGAAAGGGTGAATAAGGAGAAAGGTGAATTCTTTGATAAGACTATTTAGGACTGTACTGAGCATATTGATTCATTGTTATCGACACTTAATTCCACTATTTTGGAATATAAATAATTGTACAAGGAAGCATGCAAGCCTCACCACCTAACAAAGGACATTGATGAAGAGATAAAGAAAATACAAAAAGAGATTGATGATATAGCAGATAACATGATAGGTTCTTCGAAACTTACTTTAGTTTTTTATCAAGAAATGGCAGTTTTTAAAGAAAAGATTGAGAAATTAGAAAAGGAAAAAGCAAGGATAGGAATGAAGGCATGGGAGCTGAAAAAAAAACTTGGTCCTAGATTGGACAACCTTCTAACACAACGGATTGAGCTGTCTAAAGCAATAATTCAAGGAGAAAGATCACCAAAGAAATAGATGCATTATCTAACCGATATGATCCAACAGACTGAAACCATTATTTTTGACAGTACTAAACTTATGCAGAGCCTTAATCTAATTTTAGCAGATATCTTTCAGATTGTACATAACTGATTACAGGATTTGACGTAGAATTTTGAACTTTTTGACTCTTTTTGACATCCTTTGTCATTTATGTCAAAGGGGGAGTAGTAGTGTGGAGAAAAATATACAGAAGGGATCATTTTCTCAGGGGGAGTACTCTTATTTTTGGATTAGCTTTGGACTTCATTTTTGGGTATCAGTTTTTGGATTTTTCTCATGAGTGTTGTCGTCAATGCCAAAGGGGGACATTGTTGGCATTATGCACTCAGATGAGAATAGTTGATGTTGTCATTAATGGCAACCAATTGGTAACATGGTTCATAGGTTACACTGGCAATAGATGTCATCTACCAACACCGGAAGACATTTTAGAATAATTATTCTCACTAGCATCCAATCTACACTGACAAAAGATCTTACCGACATTCTGAGATGACATGGAAATTATATTGTTTTGTATTGTAAATATATTGTATAGCTGACATGATGTATTTTAAAGACTCATATATGTATGAGATCTTGTAGGTCATTTTGAATGTAAGAAAAAAACTGTATAGGTAATGAATATAAGTGGTATATGAGAGTGAATAATTGTATATGCATTATGATGTAATTATTTTATGAGCGAATAAAAGCAGAACAGAGCGAAGCAAGGTTTATGGCAGAGGTATCTAACAAAGCTTAAACAGGTACTGAATCAAGCATTGTAGATGCTATTTTAGCAGTACATTGTCACTGGATTTAATCATCCAATTTTGTAGTCAGTGGGACTCCTTTTTTGTGATTGAACAGTGAGATATAGGCTATTGGCCTTCCTACATGTGCAGGCCCCTATTGTATAAGTAATATCTATTCATATTGACCAGTGATTAAATATTCTAGGTCACAAATCCCACCGAGGTTTTTCCCCTACTAGGTTTCCTCACCAAAAATATGTGTTATGGTGTGCATTGATGGTTATACTATTATTTCTCTTTATTGCATTATTATTTGTTTATCGATATATTAATTTGGGTTATAAAGTTGCAAACAAGTTTAAATATTTTGTTCACCAGTTAGACACTGATTCACCCCCCCTCTTAGTGTCTTTGGGATTGTTCAAGTATCTAATAGGAACATATTAAACTTTTAACTCTTTCTCTGCAACCTTCTCCCTGAGAAAATGATACTTAATTGCTATGTGTTTTGTCCTTGAGTGCATAATAGGGTTCTTGGATATGTTGATTGCACTTGAACTGTCACACATGATGGGAATAGGATCCAAAAACTATACCTAAATGTTCTTTAAGGTCCGTTTCATCCATAGGACTTGAGAACATGTGGCAACAACTATATACTCTTCTTTAGATGTGGATAGGGAGATAGAATCTAGCTTCTTATTGTGCCGTGAAACCAACCTATCACCAAGATATAATGCTCCACCAATGGTGTTCTTCCTATCATCTATGCAACCTACCCAATCAACATCAGTATATGTTTGCAAAGTGAAATCTCCTTTCTTTGGATACCACAAGCCATAACCAAGTGTTACCTACAAATATTTAAGGATTCTTCTAACAACATTTACATGTGATTGCTTTGGAACAGCTTGAAATCTTGCTACCATGCACACCGCTTACACAATATCTGGCCTTGAAGCTATTAGGTACAACAAACAACCAATGATGGACCTATACAAGGTTTGATCAACACTAGGTGACTCATCATATTTGCTCAACTTGCATCCTATTACCATGGGAGTACTAACCAATTATTAGTCTTCCATTTGAAACTTTTTCAATATGTCTTTTGTATACTTGGTTTGTGATATAAATATGTCTTTATCTAACTAAGAGATTTGCAAACCAAGAAAATATGACAACTCCCCAAAAATTTACATCTCAAACTCCGATTGCATCTAATTGGCAAACTCTTTGCATAAAATGTCCTTGTTGCCTCCAAAGATGATGTCATCTACATTCACCACAACTATGATCATGTGATTTATATCAACCTTGGCATAGAGGTTGCTATCAATATTTCCTATTTTGAAATCTTGTCGAATCAAGTATTTATCCAACCTAGAATACCATGCTCTAGGTGCATGCTTTAGACCATATAATGCTTTCTTCAATCTATATACATTGTTCTCATCATCATGTAGCTAAAATCCTTTAGGTTGCTCTATGTATACTTCTTCTTCAAGATTCCCATTCAAGAGCACAGACTTGACATCCATCTGATATACTTTGATCCTTTATAGGCTGAGAATGCCAAGAACATCCTGATTGCTTCAAGTCTTGCAACTGGTGCAAAGTTTTCTGCAAAATCTATACCCTCTACCTAAGCATATCCCTTGCATACTATCCTCGCCTTGTTCCTTATTACCTTACCTTCTTCATTCATCTTGTTTCTATAGACCCATTTAGTTCCAATGATATTTTTGTCTGCAGGTCTAGGAACCAATTCCCATGTCTCGTTCTTTTCAATCTATTGCAACTCTTCTTCCATTGCATTTATCCACTTTTCACTTTTGTTGGTCTCATCAAATCTTTTGGGTTCCATCTCTGTCATAAGGAAGAGATTAACTTTCTCATTGTTTCTTGCTCTCCTTCTTGTTTGCACACCATCATTCTTGTTTCCAATAATTTGATCCTTAGGGTGATTCTTTTGTACATATCTATTAGCGACCTTGCTTGGTGCTTCTTCTTCATGTTCACTCTCATATTGATCTTCATCTTCAACATATGGGGATGGAGTAAATGAGTTTTGCCTTCCTATATGTATATCTTCATCTACTTTCACATGTACACTCTCAATTACCTTCTTTAGTCTTTAGTTGAAACACTTGTAGGTCTTTCTATGAGTAGAGTAGCCCAAGAAGATTCCTTCATCACTTCTGGAATCAAAACTTCCTAGTCCATCTTCATCTCTTTTGATGAAGAACTTGCTACAAAATAAGTGCCTTGAAATACTTGACTGATGGTTTCCTATCATAACATAACTCATAAGGTGTCATTCTACTATTTACTCTTAATTACACTCTGATTAGTGTATATACAACAGTGTGGACTACCTCTTTCCAATAAACATCAGGAAGATTTACTTCATTGAGCATTGTTCTATCCATCTCCTTGACTGTCCTATTTTTCCTTTCCATAACACCATTTTTCTATGGTGTCCTCGGGGCAAAATATTGTCGTCTGATTCCATGTCTCTTAAAGTAGTCTTCCAACTCATTTGATGTGAACTCACCTCCACAGTCTGATCTCAGACATTTCAGCTTGTATCCACTCTCCTTCTCAAGCATCTTCTTGAAGATTTTGAATCTTCCATAGGCTTGTGACTTATCTTGTAGGAAAGTGACCCATGTAATTATTGAAAAATCATTTATAAGTAGCATGAAGTATCTTTCTCCATTTAGGGCTCTTGTTCTTGTAGGTCCATACAAATCAGTATGCACCAACTCAAGAGGTCTTGTAATTGAGTATTCTTTAGTTTTACAACTGACCTTTGTTTTCTTACCTCTTAGACACTCATCACAAAAGGTATTTGTTGGCTTAATAATTTGAGGTATGTGTCTTACATACCCTTTCTTGCTTACTTTGACAGGTTGTCAAAATTGATGTGACCTAGTCTTCTATGCCATAGCCAACTCTCGTCAACTTGTCCCATCATACATTGAGACTCAAAGCATTCCTTAATATTGTATAAATTTCCATATGTCCTTTTACCTTCTGCAACTAGTTTACCACTGTTCTCTTTTCTAATGTCACAACCTTTGGAATAAAAAATACACTTATACCCTTTGTTGCACATTTGACTCACACTTAGCAGATTGTGTTTCAGACCTTCCACATAATAAACACCATGAGCTTTCAATTTTCCATCAATATTAAGTGTGCCCTTTCCTTTTATCTTGATTGAAGATTTATCTCCAAACCTCACTGAACCACCATTCCAATCTTCTAATTTGATAAATTTCTTCTTGTTACCATTCATATGATTTGAGAAACCACTGTCTACCACCCATAAATTTCTCCTTTCAGCACGTAGAGCAATTTGAACAATCATACTTGACTTAGCTTTGTCCTTTTACTTTTCAACCCATTTGATTGTTGCTTCTTCTCTACTATTACATTCTAATATGATCATGCATTAGGTTCAGATGTTGATTTTGTCCTCTTTTGCTTAGTTGTCCTAAGCTTACAATCTTTTGCAATGTGGCCTAAGTTGTGACAATGATATCATTTTACATTTACATTGAATGATGAGTTTGACAATCTATTGTAGGACTAAGATATAGTTCCCCTACACTCATAACTCCTATGACCATACTAATTACAATGATAACAAACAATATTTATATTCCTAAGAGCAGTAAATTGATTTCTAAGTTTTAAAAACTAGGAGGAGACCTATGCATAAGCCTACATTCTGTAATTCTATGACCATAAATATTACATTTATAGTAGCCATGGAATTGAGGTACATACCAATCATTATTGAAGTTATTTCTCATTGGTCTCCTTGGAGTATCATAACTCAATCATCTTTAGCTCTTCCTCATATCCTTGACTCTTGTGAAACCTCCATCATCCATCTTGGCTTTTCCTTTTGGATCAACATGCTGGTTCCTTGACTGATTTTTTGTAGTAGTAGCATATGTCTTCTTTTCATTAGGCTTGTTGACTGTGAAGGTTTTCTTGACTTCACTTTCACTTGAAGAGGTGAAGAGTATCTCCTTGTTTGATGAGTCTTTATTGTTAGAACATTGTCCAACTTCAAATCCAACACCCTCTGTGTCTTTGGAATGCTTTTGTTTTCTTAGCATTTTATCCAAAGCATCAATTTTGCCCTCATATTGGATTCTCATGTTTAGCTCAGCTTTCTTCTTTCAAGTTCTTTTCTAAGACTCATAATTTCTTCCTCTAATTGTTGATACTCCTTATCCTTCTTTTTCTAAATCTGACTTTGTCACTTCACACATCCTCTTTGCTTCTTCCAACTGAATCTTCAAACCAAAAATTATTCTCTTTGATTCCTCAAGAGATTTGTTTAACAACTCTTGTTCTTTAGCAGCAGCGTACTTGTATTTTTTGTATTTTTTTCTTAGTTTTCTAAATTCTTCTAGAGAACTCACAAGTTAACCTTCAAGATCTACTTCAACTTCTATTTCCTCTTCTTCATCACTAGCAGCTTGCTCATCATCTAGTTCTCCTTATGCCATAAAGAGATTAACTTATCTTTCATATTCACTGCATAAATCTTCAGAGACACTTTCTTCATTAGAGGTATCATCTTCAAATGTGTAAAGACTATCCTTCTTATGAAAACTCCTTCTCCTTGGCTTGTAGGTTTTCTTCATTTTATCTTTACCAAAAGATCTATTGTTTTGCTTCTCGTCTCCATCCTTCTCACCATAGGAGAACTTAGAGGCAAAGTGTCCAATCTTACCATAGTTGAAACATTTGAAAGGCAACTTACCTTTGTACTTTCTTGAGCCTCTTTTGAGTTTCCTAACAAAATTTTCTATAGCTGCATCTAAGTCTTCTTCAACTTCTTCATGAGCAACTTCTTACTTTCCTTTCTTGGTTATGTTGAAAAAAGCCTCTCTCTTTGAAGGTTCAACACTTATTGTTCTCATTTCATAGGCAAACAGAGAGCCAAACGATTCATCCATAGATAAAGTCATTAAGTCTTTAGCTTCCTCAATAGCTGAGACTTTTGTATCATACTTTGAAGTTAATGATCTCAGAACCTTTTTAATAGCAACTTCATCCTTAACTTCCTCTCCAAGTCCTCTTATAGAACTCACGGTATCATTCACTCTTTGCAGATAATCGACTATCTTCTCTTCTTCTTTCATTTTTAGACTTATAAACTTAGCTCTTAGATTTTGCAGTTTGGCTTCTTTAACTTGGGTATCTCCTTCATATATCTTCTGCAGCTTGTCATAAGTTTCTTTTGCTGATGTGCAATGCATGACTTTGAAAAACTTCATACCTAACAAACTACTTAATTTTGCATTCTTAGCTTTAGCATTATCCTCATATTCCCTTTTTGTATCAGGGTCAGTAGGAGGAACTTGAGGAATAGTGTAACCAATCTTCAATGGCATCCAGACATCAAAGCATAAGGAGGACAAGTAAGTTTCCATTTTTTATACTCCAAAAAGAATAGTTGGTACCATCAAAGATAGGTTCTTTAAAGGAGGATTCATTTCTAGCCATTGTGCTCATTAAGAAAGATCTACCCAAGCTGGAAAAAGCTTTTCAACTAGGGAACCTATGCTTTGATACCAATTGTTGAACACAAATGGACACTGAGAGAAGGGTGTGTTGGTATTATATACTCAGATGAGAATGGTAGATGTTGTCATTGATGACAACTAATTTTTGATGGAAACTAAGTGACAACAAGGTTCAACATGGTTCATAGGTTATATCTACAAAAGACTTCACCAACCAGCACTGACAGATACAACAAGGTCTATTCACACCAACATCTAGTTTACATTGGCAACAGATCATACCGGCATCCAAATTTGACTTGGCAATAATATTGTTAATGTGAAATGTATTGTAATATAAATTGTAATTGTATAGCCGACATGATGTATTGTAAAGACTCATATATGTATGCGATCTTGTAGGTCATTTTGTAAGGAGTAGTAGTATGCAAAGTAGGTAATGAAATGTATGCATGATACCAGATAATTGTATATGCAATTTGATGTATTTATTTTAAGAGTGAATAAGAAACAGAGAAGAGCGAAGACTATTTACCAGCAAGGTTTTGGCAGAGGTATCAGACATAGCTTAAACCGGTACTAAATCCAGCATTGCTATTGCTATTTTGAAGCAGTACATTGTTATTGGATTTAACCATCCAATTGTGTAGTTAGTGGGACTCCATTTTGTGTTGAGTAGTGAGCTCTAGGTAGTTGGCCTTCCTGCATGTGTAGGCCCCTATTGTACTGAGTAATATTTATTCATATTGGCCAGTGAGTAAATATTGTGGGTCACAAATCCCACTGAGGTTTTTCCCTTACCGAGTTTCCTCGCCAAAAATATCTGTGTTATGGTGTGCATTGAGGTTTATTCTTTTGTTTCTCTTTACTACATAATTATTTGCTTACCAATATATTAATTTCAGTTATAAAGTTGCAAATAAGTTTAAATCTTTCATCTACTGGTCAGACACTGATTCAGCCCCCCCTCTCAATGTCTTTGGGGTTAACCAAATATCTAACAGGGTGAACTAGTGTGTTTTAAAAACTTTAAAATAAATATGTTGATACTATGACTATAAGATAATTGAGAACATACACACAAGAGCACATCACATAACACAAGATTTACGAGAAAAACCCAATGTGGGAAAAACCTCGGTGAGAATAGCTACTAGAGTCTACTGCTCCAATCTATCCTCACAATGAATAATAGTTACAATGAGTTTTAGGGCACCAACCTAGGAAGCACCTATTGGGACTCATTAAATTTGAGTGAATTTGAGAGGCCCATTTCAAAATTTCGCTCTGCATTTCCAAATGATCATAAAATGAGTCAGTTTGAATGACCTAGTTAGAAAGAGGGTAAAATGGAGCCAGTTGATTTTCAAAGGATAAGGCTTGGGAAGTGTGTCCTAAACCTTTCATTTAGCTAACAAAGTGTTCTACAACTTTCAGATTATAGTTTGGATCAGTTTATCAGGTACCCATTTCAAGGGGTTGAGCTGAAAGTGCATGTTAGGTGCATATGCAGATTTTACCAAGTAGCCTACTTTGAGTGCTTATATCTTTTGCCCTATTGATCTTCATGAATAATTTCAAAGTGCATTGAATTATATGCATAAACATGTGCCTCTGTACAAAATTTCAAGTCTTTGTGAATCCATTTGCTCAGTATAGCAGGTTCAATCTGTTTGTAGTTTATATGGTTTGACAAGTCCTTGTTTCAACTCCTAGTCGGAGCCCTATTTTGCGTAAGTGTAAAAGTTGCCTCAGTGGATGTAATGTCAAAAAAAAAATTTCCAGGCTATTGCTGGTATAAATGACAAGCTATTTTTCCAGCTTCAAGCTCCTGCCAATCCGTTTAGCCAATTTTCAGAAGGGTTTCTTGAGCCATCTTATTCAATGATCCATACTTTCATTGCTATATCAACTAAAGTGGCTATTTTCATGAGCACACTATTCACACCCAGTTAGCTTCCTGGTCGAACTAAGTATTCTAAGATTTGATATGTACTTCAAGGTATCTATGCCTCATATTTAAGGGTCTATGGAGATCGTTTGATATTTTTAATAAAGGCATCATGAGTTGCCCGCGCATTGACTTCATCAAGTCCGCAGTGCCGACAAAGCTAGTTGGTCATCTTTGACCATTAATATCTCTTCACTTGGGATTTGATCTGAGAAACCTCTTGGTAGAATTCATGCTTGTATATGAAAGTACATGCTTGTCAGATGGCAAGGTCTAGACATGTATTTGATTGGTTTGAAAATTACGTCTTCACGATTAAATACAAAAATATGGTGCAAGTGCCTGAAAGTTGTAAAACTCAGTTTGATGATCTAAAAATGATGTTGATTGATTCCAGAGGTATGTTTAAGATTCCTGAGGTATTTCGAAGGTTAGTTGCATGAAAACAAAAATGTTTTTAGTGAGACCCACCTTGGGGCCCGACCTGGATAAATGCCTGTGCATTAATTTTACTAGTGACTTGGCCCTTTGAGCAATTCCAGAATGATATTGAAATCAATAGTTGGAGTAGAGTACTTGCAAGTTCCTTAGGAGAAAGTAATGCAAGAATGAGAATGCACTTGAGGCCAGAGCTATTAAATAGATTTGATGAGGAACACCAGATTGGAGCATAGCACCAACGATGCATATGGAACTTTCTTTCCACCATTTGCGGATAAAACTCAAAGTAGAAAATGTTGAAAGGGCAATGGAAACTCCAAAAAATGTATATGGGAAAGTGAATACCATTTAAAACCCCCCCTGTGTAGCGTTTGGAGAAGGAGAACATGAAATGTTTTTAGCAAATGCATATAGTCAAAACCTCCCTCCACGTGACTTTGCCAATATACTCTTTGCGTTGAATGGGAGGCATTAAACTTTAGCGAGTGAAATCTATAAATGTTTTCTCCCCCTGCCAAGTCCTCCTCTTTCTTGCATGGTGTTTTGAGGAGCTTGAGAAGAGATTTCACCAATGCAATGATGGCAGATGCAATTGCGTTTGAGGTGGAGTATGGAGGAAATTCAGTAAATTTTGAAGCTTCCACCAAATTCCAATCTTCCCCTCTACATGGTATCTTCCCTACGTGGAATGAAGTGGATTGTGGAAAGTGTTTAAACTTCCAAGCCAATGCAAGCAGTGCTAAGCCCCCCCCCCACGTGTTGCAGAAAACATTTCTTGGTAAATGCTATTGGCAAATCCTCCTTGCATGGTGTGTGGAGCAAACATGAAGCTTTCAGTAAATGCCATCGGTGGGCTCAAAGGAAACTTTTCCTTTCCCATGTGTGAGCAGCAAGGAGGTTTCTACAATTGTAATGGGTAGGTTCCCAATCAAATTCTCCCCACACGTGCCTCCCCTCTATGTGGTTTTTGAGCAGCTACAGAAAATCAAGTTTAAGAAAAAAGCAAGAAGCAGCTCCAAGCCAAAGCTTCTCCCATACAATAGGTAAGAAAGACACTGGAACTTCTAGGTAGATGCATTTGGCAGCCATGAAAAACCCAGGAAATGCTCAGAAAATGTGTTGCCGGGAAAAATACTTTAGTCCCACATTGACTTAGTGGAGGCAAATTTTAGTATTTAAAACCAAAGGCACACTCAATCATAGTGTCAAAGCCTTGAAGGTTTTTGACACAAGGTGTCAGTTGGGTGCTCACATGGACCCCACACATGTGGGCATGCTTTTTGAGGTGACTAAGGAGGCCAAGTAGTGACTAGGTGGACCCCACGTAGGCACGGATCTCGAGGCACAGATCTCGAGGTAAGTGAGTTTCGCAGAGAAAGAATGGATTAACTGGTGAGAAAGTTCATTGAAGATCTATGGTGCACGTTGATTCATGAAGGGAAGATGATCGAAACTTACCCTTCGTGAAATGGCAAAAAGCATGAGCAAGAAATTGAAGGTTAGGCGAAGGTTAAAGATCACGCAGGTTCGCAGTAGATCGACGACCGACATGATTTCATGGTGTAAAGATGCACGTCCATTAGCCATCATGAAATGGCATATAGGTGGCAGGTCTAGTGTTAAGTGAGTTGATGGGTCCGAGTGAGGTGGAGGTGACATGGCGTATAGGTGGCGGTCCACGAGGCGACAAGCAGGCAATCTAGTGGTGATCCGAGTGGCTGACAAGTGGTGAAAGATGAGGTGTCATCCCAGGTGGTGCCCAATGGACCCTCCCGACGAATCACAAGTTGTCACATGGTAGGGCATCAAAAGTTTAAATGCATTGAAAAATCAAAATTAAATATATAGTGTAGACTATAATGTGAAATTCAAAAATTTAAATGACAGGTACATATTCGGAATTAATTTGCTTGAGAGGTTATTTTTGCCCAAAATAGCAAGTATTATATGTCGTTGGAAAGCTCTTGGAATGAGGAATCCAGTCATGAAGTTTGTTTCAACAAATATGAGTTATTTCAGGAGAATTGTTTATGGGAAGGAGAAAAGAAAATATTTAGTTGGAAAAAGGGGACACTTGGCAGTGTGTTATGCAGATCTGATTTTTTTCCCTCCTCTTCTTATTATCAATTCTTCTCAATTGTAAGGGTTCCAGAATTTTAGAGGAAGTGCTCCAGATTTCATGGCTTCTAATTTTGAGTTCTCTTCAAGGTTGTATAGGGCAGTGCTTTTCTTTCAGTAATAGAGTATCTTCTTGCTGTAAATATTTTTGTTGCAGGTCATGTATGTGTAAGGCATATATACAGTTTATTGGATTGTCTCTAAGAATTCTCTATTTTCAATAAATCTAGTCTTCAAGGGAGTTTGGGTTTGTCCTCTCAAAGTGGGAGTGTAAGGGTTGTTTTCAGGTACTCTTCATGGAAGAGTTTAAATTCTATGAGCAATCATTTTGGATTCAGGATCATTTCTGGATATGTATAATCCTCTGTCTGAGTTTAGAATGTATTAATGTCAGGCATTAATATAGGGATATCTTTCTTAATAAATTGGATTTGCAATAAAGGTTTTCATTTTTTCAGTTTCATGTATGACTTTGTTAACCTTGGATAAGGCACTGATCTTGCAGATTTTGGGGTTTTCTCATAGATTTAAAATCAAAATCAGAATATCTACCTTTATTTTATGTTCTGTGGGAATGTTTCATCCATCTCATGCTTCAACTTAGTTGAGATGTCAATCTAGATCTAGCCCATCTGCAATAACCTCCTAGTTGTTAAGCCTTGTGATATCTATATGCTTTATTGATGCTGTCATATGTGGGTAAATGAATTTGATTCAATGCATCAAAAGGGTGTCCCCCCTAGGTTTAGCAGAACCTGAAGTGGAGGAGGATCAATTAGGGTCCTATATTATGTTGTCCAAGTCCTGAAGTATTCCATTGTTTGAAACTGGCTATTTCATAGAATCAAAATGCAGGTAAACTTGGGTTGATCATTTTTGGTGAACAACAAAAATGGCAACTCTACTGGGGATGGAGATGTAAGAATTTTGTCAAGTCAAATCCATGAGTCTGGCCATATCCATTTGAGGAAAGAGTCATAAAAGTGTCGTAAATGTGAAAGTGTTTTCAGATCTTTTGTTATCTGCCTGGTAGTCCTGTATGAAGTCAAGAATGTCTTCTTTATGTCATGAGAGTCAATTCCTATCCAAGTGTTGAAAGTCTGCTATCTTTTTATGTTTGTGTAAGTCCATATCTATTCATGTTTTGTAATGATTTTATAAATTCTCATAGCAGTGAGTGGCGACTCTGAAAGATCTATGCACCAGTGTGCATTATTGTAACAATTTTAAAGGATTTGGTGAATTTACAGCAAAGAGGTAACAAAGGCTTGGAGTTTTGAGATTAAAGGTCCAGTCAAAGAGAAATAAGAAGTGAACAGTAACAACAGTTATTTTACCAGGTATTCCTCAAAGTTTTTATGAAATAATATGTTCCTTATAAAGTGAAAAAGTCACCATTGAAAGGAAAAGAAATCTACACTTTACATACTTCATGTTGTGAAAAAGTTTCAGCTAGAAGTGATGTGAGAAGTGTGTATGATTCTGAAAATTAGAGACTGCATGTGTTTTGAAAAGATGTTTCTAAAATAGTAAAGACATATCATCGTAGTAATGGTTTAGTAAATGTTGTAAACTTGATGGATTTAGATGTTGTTCCTAGATCTAAAAATATTTTGCCAAATCTGAAAGAAATTGATAAAGAGATTGCAGTATGTCTTCAAGAGATCCAAGATAAATTTGTTTGGTTTTTAAGAAGGAAAGTAGGGAAAAGAAAAGAAGAGTCATCATATGTTTTCTATGAAAGATTTATAGCTACATTGAATGAGCTTTCAACTAATGCTAGATCCCATGAGTCTATTTTGATTGAATTATTTTTAGAGCTTGATGAGCCTAACTCAATTAATTGGTCTACTACCTTGAGAGAAGAAAGTGTTGCATGCATTAAAGAATGGATAGATGAGATTGAAGTAATTAAATTTGAAAATGTACACAAGATTGAGTATAGTGAAGGAGATGAATCTATGAGTGGATATGCCTCCTATGATGCTGAAGGTGATTCTTATTCTCAGCATGATAGTTTATATGTGTATTTAGAGGAAGAAGAAACTTGTGAGAACATAAGTAATTGTTCAAATAATCATGAGCCCATTGAGGTTTCAGATTTTAATGATATGGATCACCTTGTTGTTAAGTTCAATCCACAAAATATTTGCAATCAATGTTATGAAACTATGTTGCAACATATAGCAACACTTTATGAGCAGCATGATAAAGGCTACGATGCAGATGCAATTTGTTGTAATGATGAAATAAATGTGCATAGAGACATGAGCACTTCTGATTTAATACCTTTATCAGATTGGGACAATGTTTACAACTCGGAGGACGAAGCCAAGGAAAATGAAAATCAAGAAGAAGGTTCACTAAGTAGTGAACAAATTTCAGAACTCTTAGCTACTGATTTTCAGAGGTATGCATAAAAAATGTGCCCAATCTCTCACACCCAACTAGTACCTGTTTAGATACTGATGATGTTTTTGAGGGTGTGAAGTATGATACTTATGATATTGATTCTTTCCCTATATTTGATTTGAGTGATGGACAAGATGAAGATGCATATACGCTTGATAGGTGTGGTAATGTAGATTCATATGTTTATATGAAGTCAGATTTTGATATGCATTGTGTGGATCTTGCATTTAAAAGGCATGACAAATCTGAAATAATTACCCTGATTTGCAAGTGGGAAATGAATCATTGTCAAGTGATGATCATGTGTCTTTACTTGTGCAAAGTGCTGATAGAAATTGTGATCAGCATGAAGATGAATTGTAGTCATGTTATGAGGAAGCATTCCTCTCTAGTTTGCAAGCCATTATTGTGGAATAGTGCTCATCATTTGATCAAACTAGCAATAGAGATGTGCTTGATGTTCTCAACTTTCAGAATAAGCTAGGCCACTTTTCATTTCAGCTAGGAAAGAATGGTAAAGAGTATGGCACTCTTATGTCACCTAGTGACCAGCCCTTTCAACATTTGTTTGGTTTTCAAAGATTATATGATTATGAACATGTTGTTGATTATGTTTTATGTGATCAACTGATTAGAAAAGGAAGTGTGATTGATCAGGCAGATAATAATGAAACTTCCAGTGTACCTCCAGTTTGTGGAAATGAAAATCATGTGTTTGACAGAGGTAAGAATTCATTTCACTTTTAATGGCCCAGGGCCATTTATAAGTTGTATATTTTGTGCAGTTGCTTTGTTTCAGTTATGTGGTTTTCAATAAACTACCTTGTTTTTTGGGTAGAATAAGGAGCCCTTTGTTTTTAAGAAGAGAAGAGATGTATTCCATTTTTGGGTGGTCTGCTTAACCATAGATTCTGAATTCTTGTGTTGATCTTGCAATCAACCATCCCCAGTCAAAGCCACTATTGGGAATCATTAAATTTGAGTGAATTTGAGAGGCCCATTTCAAAAAATTTCTCTACATTTCCAAATGATCATAAAATGAGTCAGTTTGAATGGCCTAGTTAGAATGAGGGTAAAATGGAGCCAGTTGATTTTCAAAGGGTAAGGTTTGGGAAGTGTGTCCTACACCTTCCATTTAGCTAATGAAGTGTTCTGCAACTTTTAGATTTTAGCTTGGATTAGTTTATCAGGTACCCATTTCAAGGGGTGAGCTGAAAGTGCATGTTAGGTGCATATGCAGATTTTACCAAGTAGCCTACTTTGAGTGCTTATATATTTTACCCTATTGATCGTCATTAATAATTTCAAAGTGCATTCAATTATATGCATAAAAGTGTGTCTTTGTTCAAAATTTCAAGTCTTTGTGAATCCATTTTCTCAGTTTAGTAGGCTCAATCTGTTTGCAGTTTGTATGGTTTGACAAGTCCTTGTTTCAGCTCCTAGTCGAAGCCCTATTTTGCATAAGTATAAATTTGCCTCGGTGGATGTCATGTCAGAATGTTTTTTATGGGATACTATTGGTATAAATGAAAAGCTATGTTTCTAGTTTCAAGCTCTTGCCAATCCATTTAGTTAGTTTTTAAAAGGGTTTCTTGAGCCATCTTATTCAGTGATCCATACTTTCATTGCTATATTAGTTAAAGTGGCTATTTTCATGAGTGCGCTATTCGCACCCAGTTAGCTTTCGGGTCAAACTGAGTATTCTAAGATTTGATATGTACTTCAATGTACCTATACCTCATATTTGAGGTTCTACAAAGATCGTTTGATATTTTTAAGAAAAGCATCATGAGTTGCCTATGCATTGACTTCATCAGGTCCACAGTGCCGAGAAAGCTAGTTGGTCATCTTTGACCATTAATATCTCTTCACTCAAAATTCTCCTTGAGAAACTGCTTGATAGAGCTCATGTTTGCATCTCAGAGTTCACACCTATCAGATGGCAAGGTCCTAAAAGGTGTTTTGACCGGTTTGAAAATTACATCTTTGCAATTAAATGCGAAAATGTGGCGCAAGTGCCTGAAAGTTGCAAAACTCAGTTTGATGATCCGAAAATGGTGTCGATCGATTATAGAGGTATGTTTAAGGTTCCTAAGGTATTTTGAAGGTCAATTGCATGAAAATGAATTTTTTTTTAGCCAGACACACTTTGGGGCCTGACTTGGATAAATGCCTGTGCATTAATTTTACTAGCGACTTGGCCCTTTGAGAAATTCCATAATGATATTGACATCCATAGTTGGAGTAGAGTACTTGCAAGTTTCTCAAGAAAGAGTAATGCAAGAATGAGAATGCACTTGAGGCTAGAGCTATTAAATAGATTTGATGAGGAACACCAGGCTGGAGCATAGCACGAGCAATGCATATGGAACTTTCTTTCCACCATTTGTGGATAAAAAACAAAGTAGCAAATGTTGAAATGGCAATGGAAACTACAAAAAATGTATATGGGCAAGTGAATACCAGTTAAAACCCCCCTGTGTAGCGTTCAGAGAAGCAGAACATGAAATGTTTTTAGCAAATGCATATAGTCAAAACCTCCCTCCACGTGACTTTGCCAGTATACTCTCTGCATTGAATGGGAGGCATTAAACTTCAGCAAGTGAAATCTATAAATGTTTTCTCCCCCCTACCAAGTCCTCCTCTTTCTTATGTGGTGTTTTGAGGAGCTCAAGAGGATATTTCACCAGTGCAATGATGGCAGATGCAGCTGCGTTTGAGGTGGAGTATGGAGGAAATTCAGTACATTTTGAAGCTTTTAGCAAATGCCAATCTTCCCCTCTATGTGGTCTCTTCCCTACGTGGATTGAAGCGGAGTGTGGGAAGTGTTTAAACTTCCAAGCCAATGCAAGCAGTGCAAAGCCCCCCCCACGTTTTGCAGAAAACATTTCTTGGCAAATGCTATTGGGAAATCCTCCCTGCATGGTGTGTGGAGAAAACATGAAGCTTTCAGTAAATGCCATCGGTGGGCTCAAAGGAAACTTTTCCTTTCCCATGTGTGAGCAGCAAGAAGGAGGTTTCTGCAATCGCAATGGGTAGGTTCCTAGTCAAATTCCCCCCTCAGGTGCCTCCCCTCTGCGTGGTTTTAGAGAAGCTACAAAAAATCAAGTTTAAGAAAAATGCAACTAGCAGCTCCAAGCCAAAGGTCCTCCCACGCAGTAGGTAAAAGAGACACTAAAAATTCTAGGTGGATACATTTGGGAGCCATGAAAAACCCAGGAAAAGCTCAGAAAATGTGTTACAAGGCAAAATACTTTAGTCCCACATGGACTGGGCGAAGGCAAATTTTAGAATTTAAAACCAAAGGCACACTCATTCATAGTGTCAAAGCCTTGAAGGTTTTCGACACAAGGTGTCAGTTGGGCACCTAGGTGGACCCCATATGTGTGGGCGTGCTTCCCGAGGTGACTAAAGAGGTCGAGTGGTGACCAGGTGGACCCCACGTAGGCATGAATCTCGAGGTAGGTGAGCTTTGCAGAGAAATAATGGATTAACTGGTGAGCAAGTTTGTCAAAAATCTATGGTGCACATTGATTCACAAAGGGAAGATGATCGAAACTTAACCTTCGCGAAATGGTGAAAAGCATGTGCAGGAAATCGAAGGTTAGACGAAGGTTAATGATTGTGCAAGTTTGCAGTGGATCTACGACCGATGTGATTTCACGGAGTAAAGATGCACATTCATTAGCCATTGCAAAATGGTGAAAGGTGACATGGCATATAGGTGGTAGGTCCAGTGTCAAGTGAGCTAGTGGGTTCGAGTGAGGTGGAGGTGACATGGTGTATAGGTGGTAGTCCACGAGGCGACAAGTAGGCAGTCCAGTGGTGATCTGAGTGGTTGACAAGTGGCGAAAGATGAGGTGTCATCCTAGGTGGTGCCCAATGGACCCTTCTGATGAGTCACAATCTACCACATAGTAGGGAGTTAGAAGTTTAAATGGATTTAAAAATCAAAATTAAATATATAGTGCAGACTATAATGTGAAATTCAAAAATTTAAATGACAGGTACATATTCGGAATTAATTTGCCTGAGAAGTTATTAGTGCTCAAAATAGCAAGTATTATATGTCGTTGGAAAGCTCTCAGAATGAGGAATCTAGTCATGAAGTTTCTTTCAATAAATATGAGATATTTCAAGGGAATTTTCCATGGGAAGGAGAAAGGAAAATATTCAGTTGGAGAAAGGGGACACTTAGCAGTGTGTTATGCATATCTGATTTTGTTCCCTCCTCTTCTTATTCTCAATTCTTCTCAATTGTAAGGGTTCCAAAATTTTGGAGGAAGTGCTCTAGATTTCATGGCTTCCAATTTTGAGTTCTCTTCAAGATTGTACAGGGTAGTGCTTTTCTTTCAGTAATAGAGTATCTTCTTGCTGTAAATGTTTTTGTTGCAGGTCATGTATATGTAAGGCATATATATAGTTTATTGGATTATCTCTAAGCATTCTCTATTTTCAATAAATTTAGTCTTCAAGGGAGTTTGGTTTTGTCCTCTCAAAGTGGGAGTGTAAGGGTTGTTTTCATGTACTCTTCAAGGAAGAGTTTAAATTCTATGAGCAATTATTTTGGATTCAGGATAATGTCTGGACATGTATAATCCTTTGTTTGAGTTTAGAATGTATTAATGTCAGGCATTAATACAGGGATATCTTTCTTAATAAATTGGATTTGCAATAAAGGTTTTCATTTTCAGTTTGATGTATGACTTTGTTGCCCTTGGATAAGGCACTGATCTTGCAGATTTCGGGGTTTTCTTAGAGATTTAAAATCAAAATCAGAATATCTACCTTTATTTTATGTTCTGTGGGAATGTTTCATCCATCTCATGCTTCAACTTAGTTGAGATGTCAATATGGATCTAGTTGTTGAGCCTTGTGAGATCTATCTGCTTTATTGATGCTATCATATGTGGGTAAATGAGTTTGATTTAGTACATCAAAAGGGTGTCCACCCCTAGGTCTAGCAGAACCTAAAGTGTAGGAGTATCAATTAGGGTCCTATGTTATGTTGTCCAAGTCCTGAAGTATTCCATTGTTTGAAACTGGCTATTTCATAGAATCAATTGTAGGTAAACTTGGGTTAATCATTTTTGGTGAACAACAACACCAACCCCTAATATTCCGAGCACCAACTCAAGGAGAACCAACCCCTTATGTTTTATGAGCTACAACTCAAAGTTGCACCTACCCCTTCTCTGAGAACCCACTCATAGATTTATAATAAAGAATATATTCAAATACAAATTTGATACCTCATTACAAATGAAGTTTTGTAGCACCTTACTGGTTTTCTTCTATCTTTCCTTTCTCTCTCTTCTCTCTGCACTTCATTCTGTTCCACTTTTCTACAACTGTGTTTTATGTTTCTGCTAGTAACTTTCTCTTCTATTTCCTCTCTATCTCTTTTTGATCTAGGTTCTCTATATGTCTTCTACTTTGATCAGTTCCCTCCTCTACCTTTCTACCTTGACTCAACACCTTGCTTCTTCTTGTTGTCTTGGCTTTCTGCACTCTAATAACTAAACTTTGTTGCTCCTCTATCTTTGTCTCTGTTCAAATCTTTTTCTTCCTTTAGCACTCAACTACAACACCTCGCTCACTTCACACAACAACAACAACAACAACTAGTGTAGTTGTTCCCCCTCATTTTTTTTGTTTCCCACTCTGTCTCAATAGGCTCAACTACATCAGTTGAATCACATTAACTGCCCTGTATTAACAACTCTGCATCAAGGAATGTTGTTAATTCCACTTAGAGTAATTCATTCTTTCCCTAGCATGAATCAGATTTTATTTTCCTTATTGGATCAATCACATGCATTAAATGACTCTTCTATGTTTTCTTCTTTTTGGTCTCTATACAATTCACCTTCTGCATTAGGTTGTCTTTATTAAACTTGATCTACCCAATGAATTTGATCCAATCATTGTAGATCATCTCAAGCCCATCAAACAACTGCAAAAGGTCCACCATTAATGTGTTCTTCATGCTCTTTTGAACTACCCTCCAAGGATCGACAACTACCTTATTAAATTTTCCTTCATCTCTATAAGAACCAACTTGCACATTGGATCTCCTAGTTGTCAACTTGGTTACTACATGTCATCATATTTTGCATCCAAATCACCTAGTCGAACATCAGTCATCTGTCACATAGGTCTCTTACACTATCGTACCTACCAACCATTTCTGTTTCTAAGTTGCTGCAAAGAAATAGTGTGAAACAATTTTAAAAGCTTTTTAAAAATCAACTATAGATCTTTCTCCATGCTAGAAAATCAAACAATCTGCAATGGTCAATCTAACATTGACCTCCATGCTAGCAAGTGACTCAGTTCTTAGCCAATAGGAATATTTCACGTCATTCACGTCTTTTTAACTCAACACGGTGGTCCCATATTCTAACCTTGACTACCCAACAGGGACACATGGCAACATCGCATGATGACGTGAAGGTTAACTTCCTTGCATCTTCCATCACGAGATAATGAGAGCTATCAAATATGCTCAGACTTTATCTTCCCTTTTGTGGTGACCACCAACTTAACCAATGAACATATTTTTTATGCGATTAAAACATCGTCGTCCGATTTACCCATGTACATAATTGTGTACCTTTAGTATCTTGGGCTATAACAAAATTCCACTGACAAAGGACTTAATAAAAATTTAAAATATTCTAGGTCAGACTATATTCTGTGGGAGAAATATTAAAGTGCTAGGACTTAGGAAAAATAACACAGACCTGACAAAAAGATTAATCGCTTAGGAAAAATAAAAAGGGGAACATGGCCTTGCACGATGATTCATGACCCTCAGCTTAAGTGAAGAAAACGTAACATATAAACATAAAAGATTTAAGGGTCGAAGGGTTATAACAATAAAAGGATTTTGATACAAAGGCATAAATCCTAAACCCTAGACTTGAGGGCAGTGAAAGAGACAATTTAATTTTGTAAACCCTAGGCTTAAGGGAAATAATAGAGGTGCAAAAAATGGATGGTACATATCAATGAATGGAGTTTCCAATATTTGGTCATGACACATCTGCCAATCTGTCAATCTAAACTACAACATCTTCACAACCCTGATCACTGAGCAAGATTACTCTGCAACCTGCAACCATGTAGCTCTCTGTATCTTGTTCTATGCAACCTATAACCATGGTTTCATTATGCATCTAGTTGACATCAATGACAATAATGTCAACACCTTCAACCCCTTTTAATTCCTATTCCCCTTCCCATATTTCACCCCTTTACTCCCCTAGTGCTCATGTTGATTCAGTTAGCCCACGCATTGAAACCATGACACATGTGCCATTCCATAGGTAGACGTGATGATCCATAGGCCTCCCCCCTCTTTGTTGTTGGGATCCAAGAACACTGAGAAGGGGGTGAATCAGTGTTCTACCGGTAACACAAGATTTTACCCTTTTATACCATACACATATAAATCGGTAAACAAATAAACATATAACATGAATCAAATAAACCATCCACATTAATGAACACCATAACATACATAATTTATATGTAGAAAACCTCAAAGAGGAAAAACCATGGTGAAATTTGTGACCCACAATATTAGTTCACTAGCCATATGAAAGGATATTACATATAATGGGGGCCTGCACATGCAAGAAGGCACACTGCCTAGAGCATATTTCTCATCACTAAAGAGCCTCACTGACTACTGATGAATAATAATGAACAACTAATACACTAACCAGTACTGAGAGGGGGCGGTGAATCAATATAGACAAAAACTTTCTCTAATATTTTGACACTCTCTGAACATAGATAACCAGTTGTCTATATCACTATACTTAACCATGGCAATACCGGTTAACAGAAATACTTCAGACACCTAAACCGGTAAATCAAAAGTACATATACCATCCAACAATTCTCAAATCTAGATAGATATTTTACTAGTTTGATCATGCATGAGTTTCATTAGTAATATCACAACCATTTGCTCTGCATGCATATTCAAGTCAACAAAAACTACTCAATCATCACATGAAAAATACACAACCCATGACATACAAATTTTTCACGTGGAAACCCAAATGGGAAAAACCACGGTGGGGATGAATACCCACAAGCTTGTTTTTTAACTCTTTTGAAGTCCGCTTTGTTAGGAGCCTAGTTCGATTAAAGACTTTAAAATAAGGTTTTGTTAGGAACCGATCCTTTTAGGGATCACCCGATTAAGGGATGGCTATGAACCCTGTTAAAGATTGAAACCCTGTTAAAGGTTACCCCGCTAGAGGTTTTAAAGAACTCAATGAGCTTGAGTCACTTGGTTAGAGTATTTTCAAAAATATTGTTAAAGCTACTCGGTCAAGGGATTTTCTTTCTATTGAAATGGTTAGAAGACAACAGATAAAACTCTGATTTGATAATAGCACTACTTTGCTAAGGCAGATCCTTTTCAGTTCCTCTCTTCTGCAATCACACTCTACAAACTCCTTACTTAGGTTTGGAAAGTATCAAGTCTTCAACACACAAACATAAACACAACTTTTGCCAACTTAGACAATAACAAACATCATAAACCTTATAGACAACAATTAGGTCAGTAGCATAAACCCTAAACCCTAAACATTTAGGTTTTTAGTTGCAAGCAGTTTGATCTTGACCGTTACAATGAATTGCATAGAATAAAACAATCTGAGAAAGATCTCAAGTCATTCTACATTGTCCAATCTTCACCCCACATGGAAATAAGTAACCCATCATGCATTCTTAACACATCGCTAATAGAAACGTACATTCCCGAGGTAGACATTCAATGCATTCGCTCTTCACAGGAAAGATCCTCAAAGAGATTCTTCACATGCACATAGTTGATCTAGCATCTCGATCTCATCCTTATCTCTTAACTAACTCATCACAAAATGTCATCGGTTGCACCACACAAATCAGATTGCCAAACCGGAAACCCTCAAGCTGAACTAAGACTACAAACCGGTAGTCAAACTGTGAACCCCAAAACTGGTTCACCTGCTTGAGCACCATATACCGATTCACTTATTGACATCAATGACAACATACATTATCACCACTTCATGATATGCCAACAACTACAAGCTTCTGCTAATGTAAAACAATAAAATTGAACTCAAAAATGCATCTGCTATGCCAAATAAAGTTCCGGTTCTAGCTCTTCTCTATACCAGTTCATAAACCCTGAACACTACTACCGGTATCTCTTCTCCTCCAAGAATAACATTCACATACAAATGATCTACATCCATATACTTTTCATTATGCAGTTCTTCTATATTCTCCTATGTCACATGTTATATCATATTCAAAATGACCTAGCATACTAACCTATATACTCATTACAAACAATATGCCTTATGTCGGCTTTACAAAAGATATTCAATGTCAGCCTTGACAATAATTACAAAATGATTTACTAAATAAATATTTCTTGATGTTGGCTTCCTTCAAGTACTGATGCCATTGTCAGTGTTGGTGTCGGTGTCGGTGTCGGTGTCGGTGTCGGTGTCAGTGTATCCCTAAATGCTCCAAAGCCGGTGTTTGCTGGTATATGCCTCCTAATGCCGGTAAATGATTTCCATCTAATCTTGTTGCCATCAATGACAACAAAATGAATTCGATGAGTGTCAATTGCCAACAATCTCCCCTTCGGCATTGATGGCAACACTCATGTGAAAAATCGATTCCCTATCAATTCAATTGAAATATGCTCCCCCTGAGAAATACACTCCTTCTAATATCCTGATATCCTACCCATGTGATCTTGTCTGATTTTTCTCATGTTTTTCACATTTCACATATATACATACTCCCCCTTTGGCATCAATGCTGAAGATTGGTGAAAGAATTGAAAGACTTCATAACACAGGAATAAATGAATACTGTTAATTTCACTAGAGCATGACCAACTTCAAAATTTTGGGGTAAGCCTTATCCAACAACTAAAGATATGTATCCCAGTCGGTTTTGAAAGTTTTAAAAATGGGGTCTAGTCCACTTCGTAAGTGGGCAAGTGTTTCCTTCTCTTTGACATCTATTGGTGTGGGTTTAGCAATCACATCCATGCACTCTCTTATGAACACCCAATGAATCTAATCTAGGACTCACCAGTCCTCTAAGATTTCTTGCTCTCCTAATTAATTTATCTCTCTCCTCAAAAGCAAAAATTTAGTTCTCCAAGGAAAAAATTTGTCCATCAATAGATGTGGTCAGTGCGGTTAATCCATTAAAATAATTAGCAATGTTAGCTACCTTATCATGTAACTCCTTTAATATGCTATCTACGTTAGTTGTAAGAGTTCCTCTGTTACAACAGAACCTGTAGATATTTGTATATTGTTTTAAACAAACCTCATTAAGAATGAGTTTGGCCTCAATTTTCTTTTTCTCTGTTTCTATGATCTGGTCAAAGGCTACTCTTTTAGCTATAGTAAATCTTTGTAAATCCTGTCAGTCTACAATCTGCCTCAAAAATTGAAAATTGTTAGAAATATGTTTTGTTAGAGTCTTGAGCTCACCGAAAGAGCTTGCTCCATCTTCAATCTTGCAATCAGGTATCAATCTATGCAATAATGTAACTAATTGATCAATTATTCCCTTGTCTATAGTACCCTCCTTCAATAATTTCTAAGTTTCCATCATCATCAACTTAGTGACGGATTTCTTTTCAACTTGAGAAGTGTCAATTGCCAGAACCTTTGCCAGGGAATTAGTCTTAACTATCGGTATAGACTCAGTTTCCTTTACCTTATCCTCAACCTCTTTTGCACCAATGGCTTCACCACTTGGTGCAGTGTTAGTTACTACCGGTGGAGTATTATCCACAATATTTATAGTATCATGTACATTTCTTTCCTCAAAAATAGTTGTAACCGGTATGGGCTGTACACTTTCCTTATCTGGGTGTACCTGTATATCTATAGTTACTACCAGTTTAGTCAAAATTGGAGTTGAACTACCCAAAATACCTTTCCCTTTTGATTTATCTGGAATGGTGGAAGATGTAGCCTTTGCAAATTCTTCAGCATCTGATATGTAGCATGAATGCATGAACTAGCTATAGAATTCAATCGATTAGATTGAGTTACCTTATAACCTATTACCATGCTTGCAAATTTCACATCAGTGTCAGTGATTGTGCTGATCCTCATTGATCTGCTATCAAGAGTTGCACCAGTGAGTTTCTCGACCTCTATGTTGGAAATTTTCTTGTTAGGTTCTTGTCCAACTTTGGGTAAGCTGGTGACTGCTTGAATAGCCTCCTTTGTGATCATGTAAGTTCGATCCAACCAGATAAACTCATTATGAACCCTGCTCAGAACGTATGTGATGACTTCATCCTTGAATTCAGGTATGTACAGAATACCAGTTAACCCTAGATCCTCAATTGCTTTGTATTCTGGCTTGATGGTTCCAGAGTATCCCAATATCATGGATTGATACATGCTTTTGATGTCCTTTGTGCCTAGATCCTCTAGGGTGCAGTGAATGTATGCCCTCATGTCTTCAACATACATCACACCATCAAGAACCCTAGAAAATTCTCCCGCAGAGTCTTCTTTCTTATCAATCAGGGGAACCTCCTTGAATATAGGCCTTAACCTATCCTTGACTTCGAAAATGATGGGATTTGCAATGAAAGTAGGAGCTAAAGATCTAGATACTATTTTTTAAAGAATACCTAAAAGTGAACGTCGGTGGAAGATTTATAACTACTTGAATTCTTTCACAATGCTTCTGCATGCTCTTAATTTTTCTTTTCTTCACTCTGAATGCTTGAATTCTCAGTGAGTGAAAATGAATTCACTTACCCTTTTTATCAATGAATAAAACCCTAATCTTTCTCTATAATAAATGCTTCGTGAATAGCCCTACTGGGTGCCAGTTTCACAGTCTTATGTCGGGTGAACCTTCATCAATGATGAACACAACTCTCAAGATCTCTTCCAAATCTCTTTAGATCTCTTTCAAGGTAATATGCAAGATTTTGCAATGACTTTGCCAACCCCTAAGGCTAATGCCTCAGTTACCGATGGAATTTCTTTCCAGTGGAGGAATACCCTTTTCTATTGGTGGAGTTACCGATGTAGATCCATCTCTACTTGGTTCTTTAGATTTTCTAATCCATCTCTTGGTGTGATCTTGTTGTATTTCATCTACCTTCTACTTTCCTTTCTCATTATCTTTATCATTTCTAACCGGTTGAGTCTTGCTTCTACAGTATTTAGCAATATGACCTATTTTGTTGCATGCATAACATGTGACATTGTTCTTTTGAATTGCTTTGACAAATCTAGTGTCATTCCTTGACCTATAGTGATTAGAAAAATGTCCAAACTTTCCACATGCATGATATTTAACATTCATTCTGCAATCTTCTGATCTATGACCATATTTCTTGCAATTTGTGCATTGACCAGGAACAAAATTATAGTTTTGATTTGCTTTATTTCTACATTGTTTAGCCATATGCCCAAATTTATTGCAAATAAAACATCTACCATTGAATTTATAAGCATTAGATTGCCTTACCGGTTTCCTTTGTTCTGATGAGTTCTGCATACCGGTTGTCTAATCTTCATTTGTAGTACTAGAGGTTTCACCTTTTACAAATCCAAGTCCTCTAGAATCATCAATCTGCCTTTGTCTTTTCAATAAGTCATCCAATTGTGCAGTACTAATCCTGAATTTTACTTTATACTCACTTGTAGCAGTCAGATCATCTCTCAGAGTAGTTATTTGTCTTTCAAGTTCTTGTTCATTGTTCATTAAGTGCATTCTTCTCCTCATCATCCGGGTTTTGCAAAAGTTCTTTTCTCTTGGCTTGAGCTGATGATAACCTTTCTTCTAGGATAAGAATGAACTCATTAGCATAATTCAATTCATCTTGCAATTTCAAGTTCTTTATCCTTTGAGCATCATAATCCTCAAGAGCCATCTCAAGTTGCTTCTCCATAGCCATGTTCAAAGATTCTGGTTTCAAGATCTTTCTCAAGCTGTTAAACTTCTTTCGAGGTACTAGGCTCTGATACCAATTGTTGGGATCCAAGAATACTAAGAGGGGGGAGGGTGAATCAGTGTTCTGTTGATAACACAAGATTTTACCCTTTTATACCATACACATATAAACCAGTAAACAAATAAACATATAACATGAAGCAAATAAACCATCCACATAAATGAACACCATAACACACAAAATTAATACATAGAAAACCTCAAAGAGGAAAAACCATAGTGGGATTTGTGACCCACAATATCAGTTCACTGGCCATATGAAAGAATATTACATATAATGGGGGCTTGCACAGGTAGGAAGGCACACTGCCTAGAGCATACTACTCATCACTAAAGAGTCTCACTAACTACAAGCTTTTGCTAATGTAAAACAATAAAATTGAACTCAAAAATGCATCTGCTATGCCAAATAGAGTTCTAGTTCTAGCTCTGCTCTATACCGGTTCATAAACCCTGAACACTACTACCGGTATCTCTTCTGCTCCAAGAATAACATTCGCATACAAATGATCTACATACATATACTTCATATTATGCAGTTTTGCTATATTCTCCTATGTCACATCCTATATCATATTCAAAATGACCTAGCAAACTGACTTATATACCCATTACAAACAATATGCCTTATGTCGGCTTTACAAAAGATATTCAATGTCGGCCTTGACAATAACTACAAAATGATTTACTAAATAAATCTTCCTTGATGTCGGCTTCCTTCAAGTACAGATGTCGGTGCCAATGTAGCCTTGAATGCTCCAAAGCCACTATCTTTCGGTATATGCCTCCTAATGCCAGTAAATGATTTCCATCTAATCTTGTTGCCATGAATGACAACAAAATGAATCCAATGAGTGTCAATTGCCAACATTTTCCCCCGTTGACTCCTTTGCCTAGACCAACCAACATGAGTGCATGCGCCAATCACATGTGCTTGAGCTAATTCCCCCTATCCGCCCTTTCCTCACAAGCATTGGCACTAATCGCCAATGCACGTGCTGAACCTAGGATGGAGGTGTTAAAATGATGATCAACACCTCTTCCACGCTATCATTTTAGTGCTAATTATAGCCCTAATAAATTCTCTAACCTACTAAAACATAAGGTGGGGCCAGGGTACCTATTGGTGGGTCATATTCCTTGGGTCTCTAGTGTTTCTGGACTCTCTTTGCTAAGTGCTCATTAATAGGAATGTGCTCCATCTCTCTCCTAGGGCTCTATGCTCTTCGTGTTCTCCAATAGATGTATGTGACAATAACCTTCCCTTGGGCTTCGTGTGGCTTATATTGGACCCCCCACAACCCTCTTTCTTTTTCACCTTCCTCATTTTTCTTCCACTTTTTGCGCTTCTCCATCTTGTTCATTTCTTTCCTCACTTGTCAATCTTCTTTTTTTCGATAATTTTCTCAAAAATTTTCAAAAATTCCTAATTAAATTCTCGAGGGGGCATACACCACTCACGTCTTCAGGTTGGGGCATCTTTTTCTTGTCTTTTACCCATTGCCAATTTTGTCGTTGTGTAAAAAGGGGCAAAATGTAGACATCCCAAATTAATTAAATTAAATATTTAATTAATTTTATCCTTTCTATGTAATTAATTGATTTAATTATGTTACCCTTTATTGTTCTCAGAATTAATTAAATTTAATTTAATTAATCATGTCACTATAGTCTAGATAATTAATTTATTTAACAAATTAATTATTCCCTGTTCTTCTAATGTTCTCAAATTAATTAATTCTTCTAATTCCCCTTTTAGTTAATTAATGACAAATCACTTTCCCTAATTCTTCATTAGCCTAATTAATTCTTTTAGAATCCCTCATAATCATGCTTAACATTATTCTTCAATTTTAAATTCCTCCCACTCATTCTCTCTCCTCTTGTCAAATCCTCCTACAAATCCCACTTATCTCCTAATCCCCCATTATACTACCTAATCACCTCCTTAATCATTTTCTAGTGGCTAATCCCCATGATTAGCCACCAAGTCAACCAATAGCCATAAATGGCTAAGTCCACTTGTCCCCTCCTCACCTTCCAACCTTAAAAGAAGCTAATTGGGTCATTTCAAGAAATTTAAAATCTCACATTCTCCCATGTCTCTCATCTTCCCAAGGAATTTTAAATCCTTTCCTCATTTCCTTTCCCCATGCACTTCATTATTTGAGAATTTTTTATTTTCTTGTTCATCTCCCAAGGAATTTTTATTTACTTCTTATCTTCCCAATGTAGTTGGGATATCTTCCCCATTAACATTATGGAGTGTGGAGACAAGAAATGACTTTATGGTAAATCTCTTGGTCTCCACACCTTGTCATGTCATTATCCCCTCAATCTATGTGCTCCATCTCATTCAATCTCAACCATTCATTTCCATTCAATCTCAACCATCCATCTCTCCTCTTTCAAATCTATAAATTGGGGTCTCCTTCCCTTTATTTTCCATCTCCAAAAATCAACTAATCTCATGCTACTCATTTGTGCTTAGAACCATCCTTCTAGCATCCTCATTATAGTCAATTTAGGCATCCAATCCCTATTTTCATAAGTATCCATCCATTATCCCCTATCCATCACCCTTGTTGTGCATGTTGGAGGGAAATAATCCACATACCCATCTAGGGACAATCCAAACAAGTAGAGGAGGGGTGCATCCTTGGCTTCACCAAAGGTCTAATCAGATGAAAAAGAGAGAACTCTCTCTTGAAAGGTATATGATTTGTTGGTTTAGTGTGTTCACTTGAATTATTATGTTATTTGGATTTAAACTAATTATTTATCCTTGCATTGGTTTCCCCTTGGTTTAGGAGGATATGACATGAAGAGAGATAATGAATGGAGGAATATAAAATTGGAGGATAATGATAAGCATGATTAGGGAGTAATTAATTAGGCTAGATGAATATTAGAGAAAGTGATTTACAATAATCATGAATTATCTTAGTTAATTGGAGTTAATTAACTAATAAATATATAGAAGAAATAATGATTGAGATAATCTTAGAAGAGTGGGGAAATAATTAATTATTGGACTGCAGTGATAAAATTAATTAAATTTGATTTAATTATTTTTAAGAAGAAAGGGACAAACACAATTAAATTAATTAATTATGTGGAGAGGCTTAAATTAATTAAATATTAATTAAATTAAATTTAGACATCTACATTTTCCCCCTCTTTGATATAGCATCATTAAGTGATGCTATATCAAAGAAGAATAAAGCATAGTGGATGAAAGGGTTAAGGATTAGTAGCATGATGCCCTAGTCATAGGTGAGATTAGGAAGGATGATGAGGAGATAGTGGTATGCCCCCTCAAGAGGACATGTGGGTTATAAGATCATGGGTGTGCTCTCAAAATGTATTAGAGGACTAGAGGATTGAGGATGAAAGGATTTAAAGAGTGACTCATCTTCCTAATGGCTCAATAATTTGACCTTGAAGTCATACCTCAGGGATTGGACATCTGACTAAGTAATTATCTCTCATCATGAAGGTTCATTTATTTGTCAAGCTAGGGTGTATACTTGAAATGGGTCCGCAAAGTATATGCACTAGAAAGACTAAAACAACCACTTTTCCTATTCCTAGAATTGAAATGTTGCTCCAAGACAATGCTGGAAACAAATAACTAAAATGCTTGTAAGGAAGCAGACTATCTTCTAAGAAACAACTAAGAAAAACAAAACTTATTGATGATCAATACACATGATTCTACTAAGTTCATAGTGGCTGTAGGAACAATCACAGGAAGTATTCCAGTGGCTACAGGAATAGTCCATGATCAAGATAATGCTAAGTACATAATAAAAAAATGAGTGATAAAATAAACTAAAGGAATAATCACTAAGTGGCCCCCCTTAGCAAGCATCCAAATAACTGAATCAAATGCCTAGAGCTTAAAGTATCATCTTAATTGATTTAAAAGTACTTAACAACATAACAACAAATTACTGGAAGAATGCTTCTTTTTAACTCAAAACTGTATTACAATAACTAAAACTATCTTATTCTCAACCACCATATAAGACAAGGTGGGAGGTTATTTAAAGAATGAAATTCCTAACTAACTATCATACCACTCACAAAGTTCAAGGAGGATGCTTTTATTGAACAAGGAGAAAAAGAAGGTGAAATTACAAATGCTAAGAATCAATCAAAGTCTGTTGGAACAACAAAGAGAATCTATTGTAACCTTAGTCCTAAATCTACTCCTTCAACAAAAGAAATCATTAATTCTTTAGATAAGTCATAATGAACCATTTCCAACTACCAGATGACTCCTTCAACAACAATTATTTTTGTCCCTTTCCCGACCATCAACTCCATAATCTTTATTGTTGAACATCCTAGACCAGTTCAACATTCTTCTTTAATCCTACATGAAATTGTTAACGTGCACAAATATAGGCCTAATTATTCCTACTAGAGTAACATTCAAAATATACATGCAACATTACCATGGATATTCCTCATAGCATAATTACCTATTATATTGCATCAAAAAAGAATATATATAAAATGAGTTTATGTCATATGACCATATGATCAAGACATATAAAATATTATCACTTAGCAAAGGTTCTAAACTCAAAAGACATAACTAGACTCCTAATGTCCTAGTAATGACACATACATAGATAAAATAGAGCCATTCTTTTGGCTCATCAAAGAGGATAAGGATGAAGAAGGGGGAACAGATGAATTGGAGTCTCCATGATAAATGGATGAAAAGGATGAGATGAGAGAAATGAAGTGGGTGAGATTTCTTGTTGTGTAGATGTGGATGGAAAACCTATTTTTGACTTTGCAATGGATGATCTACACCACTGACTATAGAAGTCAGGATGTTGTGAAAATTTGAGGCGTGGACTAGACTCTCAGACAATAGGTATCTCAATGCACATAGGTTCACAAATACCAATGATGGTGTAGATGTGAGACTATTGGATCATATAAGAGAAACCATCAAACACATCATACCACAAAAACTATTCCCCATTATACACCAACCAAGACATACTGAGATATAGGATGATCAAGGTAGCCTTGAACATGTATAGTATTGGGACACAAGATAAAAATCAAAGAAAAAAAGCTCAATCATGCAAACAACATGCACATGGCCAACTAATATCTCTTGCCAAGAGTATGACATGGATCTGGATAGATTTACAGACATGGGAAGGACACATCTCAATGGGCAGGTGATGGATTTTGATAAACAACTAGACATGGGAAGGATGCATCTTGATGGGTAGGGTGTGGATACATTGATGGGAGGCAAAGGATAAGCTAGTTGTGTAGGATCTGAAGGGAGAATTTCCACATGGATTTTATTAGTATAGTATGGATGGATGTTTGGATTATACACAAGTCAATATAAGCTTAGATTGATGGGAAAACCTCAGTTTTGATTGGGATACAACTCAATGTGATGGAGATCATAAATGGATTGGATAATATGGTGGGGGGATTTAATGATAGAATAGGATTGGATGGGATGGAGAATTTTATTGAATTAGATTGGATGAGATGGGGAATATGATTGGATACAATAGGATTGGATTGTGGATATAAGATAAATGGATTGGAACCAATGGAAAGGGAGAACCAAGGCTTGGTAAAAGGATAGAATGGAGTGGTAGATTTCTTGAATAGGAGATTGAGGGATTCAATAGATGGATAGTGATAGGATATGGAGGACTAAAGAATGAAAGATAGGTGGAATGGGGATCCAAGAACTATGTTGCAAAGGAGGAAAATGCCCCAATAAAGGTAGTGCAATTAAGGATGGAAGGATGGTGGATAAAGATGTATGAGATGGAATGATAAAGTGCATTAGATATGGATGGAGGAGGAATTAATGATTGCATTTTCCAAACTATGCAAGGATATTATTTTGCCTCTATCTTGATCAAGATTAAAGGTATAGATTGAAGGATGGATTTGGATAGGATGAGATAGAGGATATGGATAGGATAGTCAAGATCAAAGATAGTGAAGGAGGAGACTTAGATAGGATGTGGATAGAGAATAAGGGATATGGATGATGTGAATAGTAGGATGGCCTAGATGAAGCTTTCCCCCAAGTGTAGAGCGCAAGAGGATGAGGGGATTACGCATGACACTTGTTTGCCAAGTTTTCATCATGCTACTTACCCAAGGCACCACAAGACGTGGTTTTCACCATTGGATGGATTTTTTCTCTTTACTTTTATTTTTTATTTTTTAAATTTTTTGGTGGATAAGGATGAGGATAGGTGGATGTAGACAAGTGGATTTTTAGGATATTAGATTTGTGATATGATAGAGGAAGGACTCAAGCATATAGTTCCATGGATAGTATCTCTTAAAGATATGCTTCATTGCACCAAGATAACTGGAGGTATGCTCATAGATGTTGGTAGAAATGGATGGGGATGTGGAGGGGTATGGAGAGAGATAAGGATTTATGAAAAAGTTTGGACTAAAGAAATGGGATTATGAAAAATGGATGTTGGATAATGGATGGGGTTTTGAAAGAATTGTGGATAAATGGATGGGGATGTGGGGAAGATCAACATTGGCACACACCTTGAGGGGTGGTGGAGTTGGAGACGATGGGATTTTGAATTAGATGGAGAATCAAATGTGGATTTTGGGAGATGAGGACCCAAAATGGATGGAGGGGTTGATGGACTTAAGATAGTGGATTTTGAGATGTAAGGACCCAAAATGGATTTTGAAGATGGAGGATTATTAGATGAGGGATTGGAGGACTTATGAGTGGAGGGAGATTTTGGATTAACAAGTTTGGTTCGAATTTGGATTTTACTTTGAGATGCATTTATTCTATGAGTAGCTTGGGAATCCACATAGTTTTTTATTTTTCTTTTTGGGCCTTTGTGGCCTTTTGAATTTTTCTTTCTTTTGGATCATATTTTTCTTTTCCTAAGCATGTCTTTTTGGGGGGACATGCTTATCCTTGGATTTTTGTGGATTTATGGCTTTATTCATTTTATATTTGGCATCCAATTTTCTTCCAATAGCAACAGTATGGGTGCATGAGGATAGAGGACTTAAAGAATGTGTGCCTTTGTTGATATTTCTTAGGGATTATTTGAGGTGATGGAGTGGTGGATGGAGGGAGAATGTTGGAAGGAATTAAAGAATGTGTGCCTTTGTTGATATTTCTTAGGGATTATTTGAGGTGATGGAGTGGTAGATGGAGGGATGTAAGGACATAAGATGGATGGAAGGAATGAAGGGTGTAATTTTGGAACATAAGGATCCAAAATGGATGTGGATGAGGAAGGAATGGATTTTAGGACATAAGGACCCAAAAGAGGTTTGGAAGATGGGTGATGGAAATGTTTGGATTTAGATGGAGGGATTTATATTTAGAAGAGATGGATGGTATACCAACATCTTGAACATGATATTTGTAGCCAAGTCCATATAAACTTTCATTTTCTTTGACTTGAAGGGGTTTCAATATGCATTGTTCATGGAGGCCTAACCCTTTGCCTTGATAAAATTTTTTTGATAAATTGTTTTTGCAATAGGATACTTATTATTTTGGAAAAATAATGCGAGTCCATTTTGAGAGGGGTGGGATGTGAAAGGGATTGTAAGATTTTGGAGGAAATCATAATGGATGAAGGTGGAAGAGCCAAGTTGATAGGTATGAGATTCATGGATATCTTGGATAGGGATGATGGGATCTTGTGTAAGATTGGGATCTTGTGGGGGATTAGGATCATGTGGAGGATTAATATGAATATTAGGATCATGAGATGGATTGGTATCATGACATAGATATGGAGGTATAATTTTATCTTGAATGGGGATGGGATCATGTGGTGGAATGGAAGGGATGATTGGATCTTGAGATCAAAGGGGATCATTGGATGGAGGAATTATTTTTTCTTGAGATGGAGTGGAGGGGATGATATAATGAGATGGAGGGATTTTTTGATCTTGAAATGGAGAGGAATCTATGCTAGCATTCTTTGGAACATGTTCTTGGCATTTTTTAGGTTATGGGGATGGTGTGATGGAGGTGGAAATGGAAGCTCAACTTGGGTGGATGGAGGGGTGGTGGTATCATGAAGTTTAGGGGATGAGGGTTATCTTGATGTAGAGGGAATGGAGGTGGATGGAGGACTTGGATAGATTGGCCAACTTTGTTTAGAGGTGGGGATTTGGTCTCCTTTGCTAGTATTTCTTGGATAAAATTACAAAGAAAGGACTTGGATGATGGGGATGATGTGGATTTTGGAGGATGAGGATTGTGTGTAGGTTTAGGATTAGATGAAGGATTGGGGTTATGGATTGGGGGATTGGTATTAAGGATTTGGGGACTATGGTGTAAGTGACTTGGATGGGGAGTGGAGATGATGAAGGTGCTGTAAAAAGATGAGGATTGGGATGTGGATGGTGTGAAAGATGGAGGTATACATATTGGATCAAAGGGGTATGTGGATGAGGGATAATATGAAGACATGGATGGGGAATAAGATCAATTTCCCTTGTCAAAGGTAGAAGAAGGATAAGAGATGTGAGATGAATTTAGATTGGATATAATGTGTTGAGGTGAAATGGATGGGGATATGGTAGATGGATGTGAGGTTATGGGATTGACTTGGTAAGTGGGTTGGGGTGGGAGACAAGAATAGGTGGAAGTTGGATATAGTTGAGGTATGTATGAGCTGGATGGGCATGGTTGATAGGGTGATCCTTGAACTTCCATAACCATTTCTTCAAACCAACCCATGATGTTTGAATGTAGGTTTTGAATAGCCAACTTTTTCTTTCATGAGCGTGTACAAACTATGCAAGGGTAACCTCAAAATGATGAGAATGGGGGGATAAGTTAGAATTGAATGAGTGGACTTGATCAATGAAAGTGATAAGATGATGCTAAATGAAGATGAAGACTAGGACTTAATAACTTTGGATTGGATTGAGGATTGATTGGATTTGATTTGATTTGCTTGGATTGGATTCGGTTTGATTTGATTGGATTGGATTGGTCTTTGGATTAGGACAAGATTGATTTGGATTAGGATGACACCTTAGCCCTTGTATTAGGACATAGATGGGAATCGATGATGTTAACCACAAAGCAAGGTGACAACCAAGCTAGGTAAAATTTAGACAAAGGTCTAAATCAAACTTTCACAAAGTTTTGACCTTGGATTAGGATTGATGATTGATGATTGGATTAAAGTATTGATTAGGTTGATGTGATAAGTCCTCAATGATTATGGAAGAATGAATTGATCATAAGCAAAAGAAGGGGAAAGGTTACCCAAGACTAGATTAATGATTGTATAGAGATATTAGTTGGGGATTGATGATAATTTGGATGGATGAAAACTGATTAGGGATTTGACTTGAATGAAGATGGAAAAATAAGGGTTTGATAGTGACAAAATGAAAATTGAAGGGTTTGGTCAAATTTTGGAATGTTTTGGATGTTATCTACTCTTGGCAAGAGAAATCAAACAATGACAAGCACATTGGCCAAGGCAACGCTTTATGACAAGCGTGAAAGTGAGGGGGCCTAGATTAGCCCAAACAAATTTTATTGGTTTTGTACAAATGAAGACACACTTCAAGACATACAACCTAAGGATGGAAAGTGAAAACCACTTGATAGGCCTCTTGCACAAGTGATACCTTACTCAGGAAGATAGATAGAGACTCTGGTAGCATTGGCTGCCACTTACACTGCGCTCACTTCTCGAGCATACCAGATTCTCTTACCCCAAAGATCCAAGGATCTATGATATGGGGAATTATTATCTCATCCTAAGTGGGTAGATGAGAGGTAACTTTGGGGTACAATTCGCATCCCCTGCACTATCAAATGTAGGATTTGGCTACTAAAACTAGTGTCTAATGCAGTTTTTGATGGATCACTAATCCAATGATGGATTCTCAAAGAAATCCACTTAAGGATCTAACTGAGCGTATCGGTGCAGGGAGGCCCCTCAAATATGTCCAATTCCCTCAGCACCTCAGCTGCCTGACCAACTTATTTATATAGCAACTCAGAAAAACCCACTCGAGATCGTGCCAGGAAAGTTGATATCCCTAATGTGTCCCAAATCAAAGTATCCTTGTGGGGTGATGAAATCCCCAATCAAGAAATACCCCCCTACTACAAAATAAAAATGAGGGTGTTGTTGATCACTCTTTCTCTTACACCTAAGGTCTGCAAAGGCAAGGGGAGAGGATACTTGAGTGCAATAGTGGGTTCACCAAACAATAAGTGTGCAAGTGCACCAATCACAAAATACACATGCTCATTTTAATCCCACATATTCAAGTTTTTCTAACTAAATTGAAAAAAAAAAAACTATACTAGTGAGAAAAATTTGTCTTTGACACATGGTGCTACAAGAAGATAGTTAGTAGTTTGATTCTTATGCCTTGGACAGTAACTAAGAATATCTAAGGTTACAACACAGGCATTTAACCAAAGGTGTAGATGCTTAACACCTACACAGACGTTGAAACATCTACGCAGATGTCAAAACATCTACGTTGATGCCAAAAGAGTTTGTGTAGACCCTAGCAGGCAGTGGGCGAGAAAAACTGACAAAATCCAAAATTTAAAAATGTGAATTTTAAACTATCTTAACATCTGCACAAATGTGAAATTACAAAGAACTAAATGCTATTATCTATTTCAAATTTTAAAAATTTGAAAATTTGAAAATTCATGGGTTTTTTCTACCTCAACAGAGACGTTGAAGCAGTGTACATACGTCAACCGTCTGCACAAGCGTTGATGCACCTAAAATTAGCTAAAATTGCACAAATAGAAAGAAAAATACTAATCTAAGACTTCATTTTTTTTTGTTCTTTTTGACTAATTTTTAAATGTTTTTGTTGATTTTAAGCAATAGAAGAATTTGAAAATGGGAATGTAAATTCTAACACTAAGTGTCAAAAGACACTAGGCGTAGATGTCGTGGGATAGTAGAGGCATCAAAAGACAATAACCTGCAAAAAGGCGGGTTAAAATTTCAAAATTTTTGTGTATGTGTTGTTCTCTAATGGAAATATTAAAATAACAAGGTGAAAATGTCATTTGGTAGATGCAGGCGTTGAATCGCTACCTGTAAGTTAAAAGCCACAAAAACTCAAATGTTTGATTAGTACTTAGGGACATGGGTCCCACTAGGTGTGCCAAAATGGAGATGAGATAATGGTGAGAGTTCTCACATGGATATATTAATCATAAAAATACAAATAAATCATGAAAATGTAAATGACACTCTTATACCTTCTTCTCCTCCCTTAAATTGAGCCTTAGGTGAAGTTAAGAATGCACCCCTTCTCCATTTGATTGTATTGGTCTTTGATAGGATTGTGGATTGCTCTCCACTACACAACAAGGTGGGATTGGATTCAAATGATGAGCATGGGTATGATGGATTGGATTATGAGGCAAGATTTTCACATTATGATGGCATAATGGATTATTTTTTATCTCAAATGGACAACATAAGATTAGATGAAAAGTGGATGATTTGTGAGGATATGAGACTCCAATTTATAGATTGGAGGAGGCCAAAATGGAGGGCCAAGATTGATTTCAAAATGAAGGGTTGAGATTGATTTGAAATGGAGGAGAGGATTGAGAGGACAAGGTGTGGGATTCAAGAGGTTTGCCACAAAGGCATTTGTTGTCTCCACACTCTTCAAGGTATATAGGGAAGAGCTCCCAAGTATATTGGGAAGAGAAAAAGGAATTAAAAATTCCTTGGAGAAAGGGGAGAGGAATTAAAAATTCCTTGGAGAAAAGGGAGAGGAATTAAAAAATTCCAAAATAAGAGGATGTGTGGGAAGACTAAATGAGAAAATGAATTAATTTTTCCTTGGGAAGAGGATGCATGGGGAGATTCAAAGAATTTTAATTTCCTTGAAAGAATCAAAGTTTTTGATTAAGAAAAAATAGGTTTTAAGGGACCCAAAACCCACTTACATTACAAAAGATAGGCAATAAAGAAACAAGACAAAATAGCTGCAAAAGACCAGCACAAAAATCAGCAGCTAGGACAAAAAATACAACAAGGAGCCAACAAGAAATTGGCCTCCCAAACCCAGTATTACATATCAATTGAATACTTTTATAGACTCCTCCGCATTTTGAACCAAAAGCATCATCGCCTTGGCTGGTTCCCTCATATCATTTCTCTCCTGTCTTAGCTGGATATCTTTCGATTTGGTCTCCATCTTGGTAGTGTTCTGCCTTGTCCTTCACCTAGAAATCTGATGAGTGGAGCTGGAAGTCGGTACATCTTCAATGATTACCAAATTCTTATCCTGATTTTTCCTCTCCAAGTGATCCACTAGTGCATTCATATTCTGTGATGAAACTTTTAGGACCTGAAGACTATGGTTCATGAAACTTTTCAGAGCCTTCTCAGTGTCGGCAACCTGGGTATTGATATTGTCTTTATCCTCCTCAGTCTGTTCTTTCATAATTCTGATAACATCCTCTAGATGTTTCAGATCCCCTTTGATCAGGTCTTTTTCTAGCCAATCCTCCATCTCGACTTCCTCCTCTGCTTCACTAGTTTCCATCTCCTCATTCTTTTTCCCAGAATTTGTATCCTTAATCAGATTATTTATCTTTTTTTCCAGATCCCTTTGTTTACTTTGCATACTGGTAATGTTGTCAACAACCCATTTCTGGAAATTGAAGGATTCCCAAGTATAGTTATGGGCAGTATTCAAAATTATATTCATAGAATCCCTACCTTGCTCAGTGCCCACAGAGTTAGGGTTTTCTTCCTCCTTAGATAGAGCAACATTCCTACTATCCGAGCCCATAGGGTTAGAGTGAGGGTTTTCAGAGTTTCCCCTTCTTCCTTTTCATCAACATTCTCATCCTTCTCACTCTCCATATTTGTCTCGATATCCTTCCCCCTTTCCTCCTCCACATCACCATGGACCTCTATTTCCACATTATCTATATCAACTCTCCTTTTTTTGTGGGTAGGGGCATTAGGCTAATCCTCATCCGAATCAGAGTCTTTGCAGCTCTCAAAAATATGTGCATTGGTGACTAGGGGATCATCTTTGGTAGCCCTAGCCTTATCCTTCATATATTCATAAATGAGCAATATGAGCCCCTGATGGGCTATAGGGTAAGAATTAGGCTTTTTAGCATGATCAGCTAGACTCTCATTCAAAGAGGATGCTAAGTAATAAGGCAGGGAAATTTTAGCCCCATGACGGAAGTGGTTAAGAATTGCAAAATGATAGTTATAGATTTTAGTAAATCTAGCGTCAACAGTGAGAAACTCCATTAAAACCCTTAAAAAATTTTTCCAAAAGGGCTTTACCTGCTGGGGAATGTAGTAGGAGATGTTGTCTTTCTTAACAAGCTTTCCCTTCTCATCCTCCGATTTTGGGAAATTTTTGAATGCTCTGGCTGCATACTTCCGGTCTCTATAGAATTTAGTACCCTCCTTCTGAAGACCCATGACCTCTGCAACCAGCTCCTCATCAATTTTCCATATCTCCCCGAACAAGGTGACTCTATTGTTATTCCAGCCTCTAGCAAAACCATATGACACCAAATTTCTACTTCAGTGAAACTTTTCCATATAGTCAGTAAAGCCATATCTATGAAGCCTTCTTCAGACTTTTCATTCACTCTTCCAGTTTTCGCATCCTGGGGGCTCATTCCTATTTAAATTTCCACCCATTTTGAACAAGTAGAAGTACCCAAATATGTAATTCATAGTCCATGGGTGTAGCCCCAAATTCTTGTATAAAATTTTGAAGTTACAGAACATAGTCTCTTTCGTGGTTTTGAAGCTTATGTTAATGGCTGCACAAAACCAACATTTAATATTATAATCCTCCTCACACATATGATCATAGAAATGATGCCAAAAGGCAATCATTAACTAACAGTTAATCTTCCCCCAAAATCTATCTTTGGAATCTGGTCCCCAAAAGATAATCATGATATTAACTTGACCAATTGATGCGATCAAAAAATAATTGCTCTCTAACATCCCTTTTACAATTAGTTTCTCCAATATATTTAACATCATCCTCTAAATTGACCCCTTCATTAGCTAAGATATCTTCTACCTTATCGCCTTCTCTTAGGGTATGAGATATAATAATACTAACATAGTTATTTAACATTTTTTTAGCACTTTCCACTAAGTTAGTAATATTCCAAGAGACAAAGCTTGTACCTTTGAGGGCCTGGATGATATTTAGGGAATCCCCTTCCAACCAAATTTTTTTAAATTTGAATCCCTGAGTGAGCTGGAGGCTTTTTAGCATGGCCTGAGCTTCAGCCACATGATTATTTTGGACCCCCAAAGGAGAAGCAATAGCCACAATGTAGACACCTTAAGCATTTCTGATAACTCCTCCACCACCAGACTTCCCAGGGTTGCCTTTAGCCGCCCCATCGAAATTCACCTTTATCCAATCATGATCAGGAAAAGCCAAATAATATTATCTCTCCTATTCTTATTGTTAGATCTATAGACTTTGTGTATTAGGTTCCATTCAGTGAGGATACCTTTCTCCATTTCATTCATATCAATAACAAACCATTGCTTATTATTCCTATGAGGAATATTGATGTTCTCTTTTATAGCCCTGCAAATTTTTTCAAAGATTACCTGAGAGGTGCACTTTGCTTCCCTAAATATTCTATTATTTCTCTCTTTCCAAATACCTCAGCAGGTCATGGGGAGGGTCAAGGACCAAAGGTTCTTGATAAGATGGCATTTGGTGGGGAAATTCCATTGCTATATAGTATCCTTGAGACTCTTGTTCATAACCCAATCAACTTTCCATTTCTCCCACAACTTACTCCAAATTTCCCATGTAAATGAGCAATGAAAAAAAAGATGATCAACTGATTCTTCCTCTTTCTGGCAAAGCTCGCACCTATTAGGGAATTTAAAGCCTCTTCGGACCAAATTGTCAATAGTAAGGGTCCTATTGTGAGTAGCAAGCCAAAAGAACATATTGACTTTTGGGATAAGAATTATGTTCCAAACTTTACTCCATATGGGATCACTAGTCTGAGAAAGAGTGTTTTTGTAGGTAGAAGCAACCGTAAATTCACCTCTAGGATTACTTTTCCAAAGAAAAACATCATCATAGTATTTGTTAAGAGAAAAAGATAGCAACTCCTTCTGGAGCAAAGAAAATCTAGAATGTATAATATCAAGCCTCACCCATTTGTTTTCCTTCTAGTAGTCACACACCATTAGACCAAACCTCCTCTTACATTCCTTAATAAATTGATTGTTGTCTTGATCAGAAAGAGCTTCACTCTTCATCCAAGGATCCTCCCAAAACCTTATTTTGTCACCTTTTCCAAGGACCCATCCAACTCCAGCTTTGACCACTTTTATGGATTTGATGATACTATTCCAAATGAAGGATCCAACATGGATGTCTTCAGAATTAAGGACCCCCTGGTTAGGTTGATTCTGAATATATTTGTCAAACCAAATTTGATTCCAATATTTCTTGATATCATAAGCTCTCCATAATTGTTTTGCTAGGAGAGATTTATTAAAGGTTTTAAGAGCTTTAATCCCCAGCCCTCCTTTGTTCTTTGGTTTACAAACTTTGTCCCAAGAAACCAAGGATATCCTCTTTTTTTCTTCAACTCTTGGCCATACAAATCTCTTCTGGATTCTTTCCAATGCTTAAGCAAATTTAGTTGGGATACCAAATAAGCTGAGAGCATAAATAGGGAGGTTCTGGAGTGTAGCTTGAAGGAGCTACAATTTCCCATCCTGAGATAAAATGGAACCTTTCCACCTAGCAAGTTTTTTGTTGAGTTTGTCAATAAGCATATTCCAGAAGGATTTTTGGGGAACTAAACCCAAGGGAAGACCCAAGTAGGTGGAAGGGAGCATGTCCACCTTGCATCCAATAATTTTAGCAATTCTCTGTTGTCTTATGACCGGAGTGGTCATGAAGTATATTGCTGATTTGTCCCAATTGACTTGTTGGCCAGTAGCCGAAGCATAAGAATTAAGAGTAGTTTTTAAGGCCTCAGCCTCCCCAGCAGAAGAATATCCCATGAGGATAGTATCATCAACAAATTGTTGATGAGAACAAAAAACATTTGCAGAGGAAGGTTGAAGGCCTTTGATGATTTTATTCACTTTCAAATTATGTATCAATCTTCTCATGCTCTCTGCCAAAATGGTGAAAAGTATAGGAGATATGGGATCTCCTTGTCTGAGCCCCCTAGACGATTTAAAGAATTTTGTAGGAGATCCATTAATAAGAATTGAAAACATAGGAGTGGTGATCAACTCTCTGATAATTTTGGTTATCTTCTCATCAAATCCAAAAGCCTCCATGATTCTGAAAAGAACATGCCAATCCACTCTATCATAAGCCTTTGCCAGATCCAACTTTATCAAAAATCCTTCTTTTTTAGCCGCATTGAGGGAATGAATATTTTCATGCACAAGAATGATAGAGTCCAAAATCTGCCTGCCAGGAACAAAACCTTTCTGCTCCTTAGAGATGATGAAGGGGAGAACCGCCAAAATTCTAGTAGTCAAAAATTTTGAAATGATCTTATAGAATGAGTTACATAGACTTATTGGTCTAAATTTTCCCATTGAATCCACCCCAGTAACTTTAGGAATTAAGGCAATAAACGTGGAATTGAGTTCCTTAAGGATTCTTCTTGAGCCAAAAAATTCTTTAACCGCATTATCCGTGTCTTCTCTCACAATATGCCAGAATTCTTGGAAGAAAAACATAGGGAAGCCATCAAGACTTGGAGCTTCATCCCCTTGAAACAAAAAGACAACTTTTTTAATTTCTCCAGTAGAAGGGATAGTAGAGAGGGCCTTATTTTGAGTAGGATTAATGATCTTGGGAATGATATTAACCAGATTATATTGTCAGGTAAAATCAATGTCCTTGTTCCTAGTGAGGAGCTGATTGAAGAAACAGACTGCTTCCTCCCTAATTTCATCCTTATTAAGAAGAGTTTTATCCTCAACAATTAATTTGGAAATTTTGTTCACAACTTTATGTTTTAGAGAAGTCATGTGGAAAAATTTAGTGTTTCTGTCCCCAGCCTCCAACCAAATCGCCCTAGATCTCTACCTCCAATAGATTTCCTCCCTAGAGATGATATTGTGGAGTTTGACTAAAACATCATCTTCCATGGCTTTAAAATACTTTTTATAGCCATGTTTTTGTATTAAATTTTGGATCTGTTCTAGTTCCTCCTTCAGCTTTTTCTTTGAATCAAAAATATCACCAAAGACCTTCTTGTTCCATATCTTAATGTTGACTTTGATATTTTTAAGTTTTTTAGCAACTTTATACATGACAGTTCCATTCACATCAATATTCCACCAGTTGGCAATATATTTTTCAAGATAAGGGTGGGAAATCCACATCTTTTCAAACCAAAAAGGGAAACTCTGATTATTCTTAAAATTCTCAGCAGCAAAAGTAATGGGATAACGATCCAAACCAATTCTATTAATAACAGACAGGGAGCATCTATGAGAAAGAATCCAATCATTAGTGACAACAGATCTATCAAGTCTTACTTGAATGGGATCTTCACCATCCCTTCGGTTAGACCAAGTGTAGGATGCCCCATTGAGATCCATATCAATGAGAGCATTGAAATTGATAAAGTCCATCAAGTCAGATCTATTGTCCGGTTGTGCTTAAGTTCCCCCAGATTTATCAATGTCTTGCAGGGGAGTATTGAAATCTCCCATCACAACTCAGCTGCTCATAGGGAAGGATCTTCTTTTTTGTTGGATTTTATCCCAAAATTTGCTTCTAGCAGATTTGGAGTTAGGGGCATAGATATTGGTAATCACACATTCCTTTCCTTCATAGATGCTTTTAACTTTCAGGGATATTATGTTGTCATCTTCATCAATCATTTCTCCAGAGATGGTTTTCTTATTCCAGAAAATCGTAACCCCCCCAGATGCCCCATTCGAGCTACTACCATAGACCCCTCCATTTTTAAAGAAGTCTAAATTCTCCACTTTCTCTTTACTCATTTTGGTTTCTTGAACCAGGATAATATCCAGATTTTGATCTCGAACAAGATTATGTAATATATCTTATTTATTGAGACCATTTAGGCCTCTGATATTCCATGATATTACCTTCATTTGGAAACCTAAAGGCAGGATTCCTTTATAGTTTGCTACCTTCCATCAGCTATGTTTTGCTTGCTCTCCTGGTCCCTATGCCATTTCATAGTTTTACGTCCCGGTGGGGATTTTGAAACACCAAAATCAGCCTTGGACTTGGTCCTGGTTTTAACCCCATTAAGGCCTCGTGCCTTCTTATTTTTTATTTTTTTCTCATTCCCTGTTATGTTTTCTTCCCATTCCTCTCTAGGCTCGTCTTGCATATTACTCCATAGTTGTCCTCTTTTTTGGGATGATGTGGGTGTATCAACTCCAATATTTTGGAATAATGCATTTAAATTAACTTGGGGCAATCCAAACTTGTTGCTCCTTCCCAGTTTAATTTCATATCCTTCAAATTCATCTAGGCACTGTTCATCTTTTTTGGATATAGAAGCTTGGAGGGCCTCTTGGTGAGAATTGGTGATATTCTGAATCTCACCATCTTCAAGTGTCTCTTCACTGATATCATTCTCCTTCTCCTGTATCTTTAGAGCCTCAAAAGTATTGACTGTTTTGATCTCAAACTCCCTGATTTCATTCTTTTTATTCTCCTTCAAAGGGGGATTCTTAGGAGGGTCATTTCTCTCTCCTTCTGATGGTTTTGGTATATTAACAGAGCTTCCACTTTTTCCTTCCAATTTGTTACCTTCTTTATTATTATTCTTTTCTTTCCAAACCTACTTGTGGGTGTTTACCATCACAGGGTTTTTAGGGTTGCTAGGGCAAGCGTTAGCCTATTGACCAACTTTTTTACAAGAAAAGCATACAAAGGGGAGTGATTCAAACTCTATTGTCTGTTCCCATAATCCAAGTTTGGAATTTATATCAATAGTGCTAGGAAGGTCCATCTCCTATGAAATATTGACACAAATGCATGCATAAACCAATCTTTTGCGAGCTGCAGTCATTGGATCTATCGCAACAAGTTCCCCAAAGGAGTTTGCAATTCCTAAGAAAACATCCTCCACCCAAAATTCCATCGGCAATCCTGGCAGCCTTACCCAAACCAGAGCAGATTCAAAGAAAGAGTCATTGAGTTCCATGCTAGGAGACCATTTTCTGATAGATAAAGAAGATTTACCAAACATCCAGGGGCCACCACTTAATGCTACTTCCATATTTTCCCCACAAGAGAACGAGAAAACAAAAAAACCTCTGGACAGGGCTAAGACATCAACCTAACCTTTCATTCTCCATTTTCTCTTTACAAAAGACCTAACATCCTCAATATTGGGTCATGGTCCAACAAACTTCCCCACCAGAGAGAAAGCCATTAAAGAGAGACTATGATCGATAACCAAATCAGGAAGGTCAATAGCAAGTTTACCCGTTTTATTATCAGATATATTTTTCACAAAGGGGAAAGACGATTTACCAGTCAGTTTTTCAATTGCTTTCCTTGCAAAAAGACTGCTCTAGGGTTCGGAAGCTTGCACCTCCTTGATCTTTTCTGAGTCAACTTTCACCACCTCAGGGCTCGATTCCTGGGAATCTATCATCTTTTTGCGGTCAGGAGGAGGGTCCTATAGCCATGGGTCCCCATCCTGTCTCCCATCCTCATCATCCATCGATTGATCAAAGTTGACCCATCTCTAATCAAGGTGATTAGGGATGTGAAAATGATTAAGGAGATTGATTAGGTGGCTTAATGAGTTATTAGAGTGCAAGTGGGAAAGCTAGGAGGATGTGACATGAAGAGAGATAATGAGTGGAGGAATGTAAAATTGGAGGATAATGATAATCATGATTAGGGAGTGATTAATTAGGCTAGATGAAGATTAGAGAAAGTAATTTGTAGGAATCAGGAATTAGCTTAGTTAATTGGAGTTAATTAACTAATAAAGATTTAGAAGAAATAATGATTGAGATAACCTTAGAAGAATGGGGAAATAATTATTTTTTTAAAAGTTAATTATTGGACTCTAATGGTGAAATTGATTAAATTTGATTTAATTAATTTTAAAAATAAAGGGACCAACATAATTAAATTAATTAGTTATGTGGAGAGAATTAAATTAATTAAATATTAATTTAATTAATTTTAGACGTCTACAATGAGCAATGGACCACTAGGGTCTAGACCAACCAAGGAACCACATGAAGAGTTTTCCTTTGTAATTGCAAGTGATAACCTTAATAATTAATTAGTGGGTTTGGGTAATGAGGAATTCACTTAATCAATATAATGGAATTGGTTTTGGTTCCCCACCTCATAGCCCTTGAGTGTTGACTCGGGATGAGCTTGAGAAGACGATTGGAGTGGTAAACCGGTCTCCCTTGATTGGCTCCAAGGTTGAGATGGTTTGACATGTCTATTAGGGTGTGTCTTGGCCCCTTCTATTTTGAGGATAGCATGTGATGACACTCTTTCCCTACATGTGACCTTGTTCCTTATGCCTTTGTAGTTGGTTATGCTTCTGGGAGTTTATTTCTTTTGATCCAACCTCTTGATGTAATTTAATTTTATTCTTGGTTGTTATCTTGTGGATGCCATGTTGAGTCCCTTGGTTTTTAGGTGGTAGCCTAGGTCTAAAGTGTGATTTGGAACCTTATTTCATCTCATATCATGGGGGGTGGTGCCTATTTGGTTCCACATGGTCAGGTGGTTTGATGCCTTCTTCCATTGGTACATTCTTTATTGGATGCTAACATGCATGATTGTGGATCCTATGATTCTTCATTATGTAGATGGTTTATGGAGTTGATTTCTATGCATTGAAGAAAATAATATTGTATCTTGATGGCATTATAAATGTAAAAGAGAATATGTACTTTTATGCTTGTATTCATATGCATTAGGACATGATGAAGTAGATGAGATCTTGACTTTGTAATGTTATGAGATGATGTATTCATTGAATATCTTATGATGTAATTGGAATTCTCATTATGTAAGTTAGAGATTGATAATCCAAGCTGGATTAGGACTTGAATAGTTAGCTTATGTGTATTCTAGTATTATATGGTTCATGTAGTTTGCCTTATAATATGGAATCCCATTTTGGGGAGTAAATCAGTAATTGTTGTTATGAGTCTTGTATATGTGTGTGAGTAATTATCTTGGTGAAATGTATTATGATTCCTAAGGAAATGGTCTAGTTCCATTGTGAAAGATGGTTATTTAGATTATAATTTGATAGATGGATAAGTAAGGAATTAAATCATCTAGGCTTATTCGGGGTTCCTTGCATGGGAAAGATAATATCATGATAGATGGTTTGAAAGGGGAAATTAAGAATATTTGATTTGGTGCTTTAAAATGAACTTAAAGGATAATGGGACATCTTAGAATATGCATATGATGTTAGTGATTCTCATGGTTAATAAGAAAGTAATTGACTAGGAAATGATTGTATTATGTGCATATAACATTTTAGATGGAGATGTGTTTATGTGTTAGAGTTGTTTAAGTAGTGACATTGAGATAACCTAGGGACTGAATGAATAGATGAATGTATGAAATAAGAGATAGTTTCTATGTTGTTATTTCCACTTGCATTATATTTTTCTATGGATATGGTTATGTTCATGATGTTCTATACATTCATGTGATGATAATCTATCATCTTGAAGTAATGATAGTTTGTATTATATCACTTTAGTAAATGGTAAAAAAATTATCTCTATTTATTGTTTAGTTTAGTTATTTTCTCTAGGCTATTTTGGCGGGTATTGCATTACCCATGATGTGTTTTTCTGTTGTGTTACATTCTCTTTGGATCACCCTTGTCACTCCATTGGTGCAAGGTAAAAAAGAGGCAGAATCTATTGTGACATTCTTCTATTTTTTCTCCCTTGTGTTGTCTACTTGGGGATGTTGCAAAGCATTGAGATCTTTTTTGGTCTCTTCCATGTTGACTCAAAATACACATGTCTCGTTCTTCTATTGTACATGTTCCATTCTTATATTGTGATTGAGGTTCATACTACCTTTGGGGGATGAGGTCAATTCAATATCAAATATTCATGATATACATTATTTATCATAAGAGAATAGTAACCCCAAAGTTAGTGGATCCCTTATGTGTTTTATGTTTTGTGACCATTATCCTTTGATTTGTCCTTTCTTTGGGGCATATCATTGTGGTAACATGCTTGTCTTTGGATGCATGCTACCTTAAAGTGATAACTCCCGATAAGGCGTATGAAATCACTTTAATGTGGAGGCATGCACTTAGCTCAATTTTTCACTTTATCAACACACCATAACAAGTTTCAATACTCAAGGTAATTTACAAAATAAGCCTTTTTCTTTGTAATTTGGTATTTTTTATTTTTTATGACTCATAGTAAGTGAACCTGTCATGCCCAAACTTTTGGGCACAAACGGGATAATTTTTTTTTAAGTTATATCTTAAGACATTAAATTTGCTAACATAAAATGCTATAACATGTTTTGTCTTAACTATGTGAGAGTTAACTTAAACCACTAACTCAAGTGAACAAAAATAATTTAAACCATATGCGGAATACTAAAAGAATTGTTATATCATTTTCTCAATTTTAATCCATAACTTATTTTAAGTCAACTCCCTAAAATATAAATGACGAAGATAAGATTAGTCTCAAAAAGTCATTTAATGCTTTAAGGTACTAATTAAATTAGTCCTAGTACTTTGTTTATAATGTCTAAAAGTTTATTTTAATCAATAATCAAAATATGCTTAAAAAAAAAAACCAATAAATTTCATAATGAATATTTACCTATAAGTTTAAATAACTCCCCATAACCAAAATTAATTTTACCCAATTTAATATAAAAGTTCTAAATGTTTAGACTTTGAATATATATATATATATATATATATATATATATATATATATATATATATATATATATATATATATATATATATATATATATATATATATATATATTAACATCTTTAAAATACTCTTATGGCTATCAAAACAATTACTAATCCATATGTTTATTAAGACATATATAATTTATAACACTTAATAATTATTCAATCTAAAATTTGTCTTATTCTTTTACATTTTAAACTCTATGTATAAAAGTATATCTATTATATACTTATGTATATCTATTATATATTTATATACATTATATATATATATATACACATGTTTTTATAGATTTCATAAATATGTTTTAACATTAATCTTAATCACCATGCAAAATCCTAACATTCTTTTATTATTATAAAAATGCTCTTTCTTTTATCTTTTTTGAAAACATTGTATTTCTCCCTCTACCCTAGCCCTACCCAGCTAGGGTTTTTATTTTCTTGCAACTCGATTTTGTGCAGGGGGAGAGGTCTTGCCATGGCGTCCAAGGGATGGCGGCGGCGGTGGTTTTCTGCTCGGCCGGGTGCCGCCCCTGTGTGCTCACACAGTGGTGGGGCCGTAGGCACCGTCCACTATGTGCTCACATAGTGTCGGGGCCATAGGTGCCGCCCACTATGTGTGCGCACAGTGGGGTTCGCCGCCCCCCCCGAAAACCCCTATGCATTATATTATTTTTTTTTGGTTTTTGTTTTTAAGAAAAATGATTTTCATTTGATAATATTTAATAAAATTATATATATATATATATATATATATATTTATGTATATATTTGTATATATATTTATATATTTAAATCTGAATGATTTTCTTTTCAAGGAGGCTCATTTTATCATAATTAAATGTAAATAAATTTATTTATATACATGTATAAATCTAGTTTAATTGAGTATCAGATCTAGGGCATTTTCTTGGTAAATAAATGTTGAAATAACTTTATTTTGAAACATTTAAACGAATTAGATAAATTCTTCAACGTTAAATTAATGTATTTAATTCTTTGTATTAACATCCTAGTTGCTTGAATAAAATAGATAGATTGTTTAAATATAGATTTACTTTCTGTAGGAAGAAAGTAAATAACAAAATTTAATATACTTAGAACAACAACTATAAAAAAAAAACTAGAAAATTAAAATAAATCTTTATAGATGTTTGTAATAAACTTTTTAGATTTTTTTACTCTTTTTTCTGCAAGTTAATAAGATGACAGAATTTGATAAATCTAATAGCAATTATTTAAATGACAAAAATTTAATAATTTAACAACAACTAGATAACCTATAATTTATTAAATAAAACCTTAGAGATGGCTATCATATTTTTGATTTCATTTTTTGCAAATAATTTAAATAACAGATCTAAATAAAATGACCTTTACATTTCTATGTACAGATTTAAATGCTTTTATTCTCAGCCTTCTACATGCATGCTAAACTATTTCATTATCTTCCTATTTTATTTCATAAGGATAAAAGAATAAAATAAATTTCTTGCTTTTCAAAAATATTAAATACTCAACAAAGAATAAATTTCAAAACTTTAGGAACTAAATCTAGAAATATTCATTTCTTTTCTGCAATATAGCATAATCAATATTTCATCTCTTTAAAGTACATTTAAAATATGATATAACCTTCAATACAAATGGATCTCTCATTTCTATTAAATGAGGATCTTAAAAATCTTTGATACATTTCTTTTCGAAAAATAGATACGACATAATTTCCTATTACATTGCTGCAACTTAAGAATATAAATTTTCCATTCCCAAATCTTTTCTGTAACAAATAAAACTAGCAGGTTCTACTTGTCCTTTTTCCTTTCTTCCAACAACCTGCAAATAAACATAGGCTATGATGATGGAGTGCTCACCTCCTAGCCTAGGCTAACTAGTAACCACTCCCGAGCTTGGAGAACCAAGCCCTAGATAGGATTACACATATGCAAACACAGTAAACAAGGGAAAACAATCACAAACACATTCCCAACCCAAGGCTACACTGCACCACACATTGTGATGTCTTTTCAAGGGTGGTAGTGGATCAAGTACCCTGAGGAGACTGCAAGTATGGTAAAACATATAGCCACGTCATGAAAAACCAAATACATCCTAAGTATAACAACCCCACATCCTTATGCCCCCCCAAGGCATTCATGCCTTATTTCCCTCCTTATGACTCCCAATTGCATAAACAAGCCATGCAACAAGGGTCACATAAAATCCCTTGTGATCACTCTCATAATGAGAGCCTCTCACTTGAGGGCTATCACTTCTACCACCCACAAAACCATCCTCTCTCCCAAGAGCAGGAGGCCTTGATTACTCCCAAAGCACATAAAATGCATACAAAAAGTAAAACATAGAACACAATAATCTTCCAAGGAAAAGATGCAAGAAACTAGCCATTTTACACAAGCAAATCCTTTTAACACAACATGCAATATTAAACAATACAAGGAGAAAATATGACCAACCTTCAACTGCCCAAAGGTATGCTAGATTGGTTGAAGATGAGCAACCCAATTCCACAAACCCTTGCCTCTCTACACTTAGCCAAGTTTTCTAAAACCAAATCTATCCTTCTTTCAAATTCTTGTCTCCAAAAATGGAGAGTGGGTGATTACCCACAAAATCTCTCATTCTTGCTTAAGAAGACCCTAGTGAGAGTTCTCACAAGTTTCTAAAACTGAAAAGGAAAGGTAGGAGAAGATGGGAAAGGGATCTCACATCCAAAGGGAAATTTTACAACTTAGATGATCCATCTAATTTCAATTTTCGCACAACTTAGAAAAGTCACTTTTTAGGGTGTCTAAATGGTCACATGAGAGTTGGCACATGCCTAAAATTACTCCTAACCCTTAGGTATACCTTATGGGCTTTAGGAAACCCTAATATACTACCCCTAGGAGTCCATTTAACCCTTTTTAAACCCTCTTGAAGTTAATTTTCGGGTCAAACCTAAGTTGACCACCCCAAAGATTCTCTACCTAAGGCATTTATGGAATCATATTAAATTAATTGAAAAAGCTATAGTTAAACAACTCCCTCCAAGAGACAAATTTAAAAACTCAAACATAAATCAAAACATGTGTCAAGTGACACAAAGAAAACACTTTTACAAAATTATACATGAAATCTTGTCTCTTGTTGGATTTACACAAATAAACAAAATTCAATTTAACATTTATGCAACAATCACTTTCATGAATAAAATACAATACAAATGGGGTGTTGTCTCTCCAAATAGACAAACCCTGGTTTTATGAACGTACATAGGTCTAGGTTTGGTTTTCCATAATATTTCCATGGTCACATGGATAATTTTCCTGCGCATCTCAATTACACATTAGTACTTCCAAATATCCTCATAAAATATTAAACACATGAATAAAAATACTCATCAAACACTCTGCATACAATTGACATTTACAAATCAATATCTCATATATCCCAATTTATCCATATAAGCCATTATCATAATCCTCATAATTTCATTCATTCATAAGATACGCATCATATTTCCAACACCATAATAAAGTTCTGTAATTCCAGATATAGCTGACATACGTTAGTTCAAGATTATCCAATCAGTGGATCTTTTAGGATTTCAAATTCATAACACATCAAAATGTATACCACAAGGTGAGATAACTCTATAACTTGGTTCAATTACTTTTCTCACCAATCTATTTGTCTAACATAGCCCATTCTATTGAATTATATAACATTTATTAACAGGGTCAAACATGGTCAACTAAGTTAATCAAAGCTTGGTTGGGGAGGGTGTTACATCCTCCTCCCCTAGAGTTCAACTTACTCTTGGAAGTTGCATGAGTAGAATTATGAAGTAGGGACATAACATTTCCCACAATGTCAATAAGTTACTCAAAATCTTAACTTGCCTACTAGAAAGGTGAAATACCAAAATCAACTTATTATTGTAATTAACTTACTATCTTCACAAGATTAAATTCTTAGTATTATTATTACATTTCCCTTCGATCTCAGGTAGGTGCCTACAAAGTTCTACTTTTCAACAACTTACATTAATGCGCCATCCAAATCATATTAATAACACACATCAACTCCCACAATCAAGGTTACACATTGTAGTTTACTTATTAATTTCTAGGAGTCATACTTATTAAGGGTTCATGTAAAACATGTTTATCCTACTGTATTCTCGTCCATGCATGTTACTTAAGAAAATTGACGTCACACTTAACCAAAATGAATCTACTTATTCTACATCAAGGCACCTCATTAGGGTGTTAATAAACTATTTGCTAAACCGTCCTAGGTGCATAATTTCTTCCAACTTTCTTAGGTGACAAGGCATAATCAAATTTAGGTTCTTCAATTCTGCCCTTATATAGGGTAGTTTTCTACCACTAGGGATTAAAATGTTTTTATTTCTAGGCTCCAAGGTTTAAGTTTCATAGGGTACATTGTTCACAATTCCCAAACATTAAGGTAAATAACAATCCAATTCCAAGGGAGTGATGGAAATTATTAAAACTATTTTAGATATCATCCACACAATCATCTCCATACACATGCTAAATTTACCAGTCGATAATTATTACTTTCGCAATTAATTTTACTTAGGAGGATATTCCTTCCTTTATCTTAATTTGAAAAAATATATTCTTTGTTAATTCTTTGTGCCTAATTTTCACTCCTTGCAGTATCCTCCCTTGACACACTATCAATAGTTCAATGAACATGATAGAGATTACACAAATCACATCACTAGGGCTAGTTACATCAACCATCAAAATGACCACTTGACACTTAAAAGATCAAAATAAAAGTTATTTTCACCAAGTCCAATCGAAGAATAAAAATACTAGCAATTGAAAGATATTAAAATTAGCAACATGGCAAGTGCCATAGCTCCAATTAAAAAAAACATAAATTTAGTGGTCCCCTCATCTCAAAAAAAAAATATAATAAATAAAAGAAAGTACTAGCCCCTAGGTCACAATATACTTTTCAAAGAAAGTTGAAAATATTGACGAATCAAAACTCGAAACAAGATGACCATACTGGTCATACCCTAGAGAGTAACCGCAACACATCACCCAAGATCACATGTCCTGAGTATGTTAGGAAGTGATTGTTAGACACTTAAGGTTATTAAATTCTTTATAATCCTTTATTGATTTATGAAAAAGATTCTTATACACAAGAGATCACATTTATTTATTTTTTATAAATCGTGTTCCATTTTAACCTTCACGTGCTTACTATTTCAAGCAACACTTTTCAATATAATCCACTATCTATTTGGGGTTATTAACATCCTCAATTATATCCTAACAGGTGATTGCACTAACTCTACCATTCTCCATCCATTCCTCTTGCACCAATTTTATTTTTGAACACTAATGATACACAATCTATGCTTAATTAGAGGTTAACGCTTAACAAGCTGATCCAACGGAACCTTAGGTCTTGATAAAACTCCTAGGTGATGGAATTAAGAAAATTACTAACATAAAAAATACGATAACTCCTATTATCAAGTGGATCGAATAAATTTTATAAGGGCAATAATAATTTCACTCAAAAGTCCCTTTCATTACAGTTGCATTTTATAGTACTTAATTAGATCATCTTCTACTAAATAGACATTTATATAGCAACTTGGTTCAATATCAATTATCTAATAAATATCCAGTTTCCTTCATCCTGTTAATACATCCTTCCTTAATAACTGAATATAATATGGACTCTATTAATTATCTTAATATGCTAAACCTTGATTCAATGTTACGTGGTAGCTCAAGTATCAACACTTTCATGTCCTACACACACAATTGTTAGTTCGGTACAAAATTGACACTTGTTTACTTAAAACCAATTAGGATTGTATAATGTAATCATAAAATTTTACTAGAGACATCATTTGTTTTCTTAGCACTTTATGCTATCTCCTTATACTTTTACCTCTAACATTCACTTACCTTCATTAGGTAGGAGCTTGTTGCCAAATTACTAACACTTAAGGTTAAGAGCCATTTGGGGTGGAATTATTGTCAAGTAAGATCGATAATGGTTGACAACACTTTTTGCCCACACATTTCAAGATATATTTCAAACAACTCGGAGAGTGGACTTATTCTCTCCTCCTTTACTTATGCAACTATGAAGTCAAGGGGTGTGCACTCAAAAAGTGACCAACACCCATCCTTTTAATCTAAAAATTTAGAAAAAGGGAAATTATCTCGTTCCATATTACTTATTTATATTTACTTCTAGCCCATTTCTGGCATGTCACAACTTACAATTTCCTTCAATCCACAAAAACACCTTATCATCATAATATTTTGTTACCTAATTACGGTATAACTTAAAAGTGTCCAATAATTACCAATGTCTTAAGATCCATAATTTTCCAATTTCTCCCTTGGCTAACCACAAAATTTGGCTCCTTATCAGTGTTCTCATAAAATCTTTTATACTGCCAACTAATTCACATTAAAACTTTGGTATTATATTGTTGTTATACTATCTTTCCATAAGCCATTTCCATCCGCTTGTTGCTTCATCCATACTTGATGTTTTCGCATACTTTCACACTTGACTGCCAAAATTTGCAAAGCTTCTTCGATTGTGCCTAGTAGTTAAATTGTGATACATACTATCTTGTACCTAGTGACTAACCATGATCGGGTTGCACTTTCTTCCTTAGTTTCTAAATGAATATTAGTTACTCATTCCTAGGTTATAAGATCCTAATACCTTTATACTCCTTGTATTTCAATGGAGATTTTTGTACAATCCCCAAATCAACTCTACTCTCTCTTCCATTATTTACTTATTCCAAGATTATCTTCCCATAAAGGAACTAGTTCAGGTTTTACTTGCTTGTTTCCCCAATTATATAACCACGGATGAACTTTAGGGTTTATTGTAAAAACATGTTTTTACCCAAGAATTTCATGCCTCCTTTCTCCTTATTAACTCGCCTATAGTATTACTAGGATTTTCTGATCAAGGGGATTTCCATTCATCATGTAATGCCCCGCCAGGAAACCCCGAAGGGATAAAGCCATAACACGAGAATAGAGTGCAATAAATTTTATTTTTTTAAAGTTACAACACATAAGATGCAACAAGATATCAAAGATTCAGAATACATAGCGGAAGACATCAACTAACACCTAAAGAGTTTCCCAACGAGATTACTTAAATTTCACAATTCACTTAACTCACACAATTAATCCAAAAGCTGAATATCTTAATAACGAGATAATTCATAATCAGGGTAATTCCTTTCAAAAGAGGGAAATATAAATCACAAGCGAAGATTCATCATTAAGATCCATTCATAATCTTCATTCAAGATTTTCATTTAAAATTACAAACCATACATCTAATATCTGAACACACTAGAATTTCATCATAACATAAGAGATCTTTTAAAGCATACTTAATTTCTTAACAACAACTAAGTATAATTCATTACTCTAAGTTTACATTCTTTCATATTCCAATTCATTGCATTTTAAAAGACGATTGCATAGATGCATCTACGATACATCTCATCTAAACCACTTACGCATTCGATCAACATGGCATTCAAGAAGGGACTGAATATAAGCATTTAAAGTTAATTCCATTTATCCACTTAACCATTCTAACATAAGTTAATCATACATGATAAAGCTGAATAAAGGAAACATAAGAGAATACATCACATAACACCATAATGATCTCGGAGTTCACCCCTAAAGGGCTACATCTCCGGGTCTGCTCAACTGCAAGACCCCTCTGATAATTAATAAAGTTAAGAATACAAGAGGTTACACTATTACAATCCTGCCATCAAGGCGAAATGTAAACAATATACAACGACCGCATCAGTCAACAATACATAAACGATCCCTAAAAAGAACATGATCCAGCTGAATATAATCAAAGCTAATACAAAGGTCCAGAAGAGCACCCATAAAACTGAGTCATCACCACCCAAGGTCTAACATGAAACCGATACTCACAAGGGCAGAGACAAAAGGACGACCCACAAAGGTACTCCTAACAGGACGAAACAACAACACACTAGCGAATGTAGGGACAAGTGTCATCACACAACCTGGTATGGTTACCATGGCAAGTCTTCATAGGTCCCGGCCCCATACACTGGGTTACCCTGGCAACCTAATCCGAGCTTCCGGCCCATTCAAGACTCATGTGGACCCACACATCCTCTCGTGAAGACAAGGATGGTAGTTTGCCATTTCAGGCCTTCTCACAGCATGTCGAATCTATGATAGCACTCGTCCCATGTGTGAGGCACATTATCTTATTTAGAGTTTACATTCTAATCTACTGTTAGGTTATCACTTATTAGACTCACTTTCGACAGGTTACCCAGTAGCCACTGTGGGCGCGGCCCACAATCGAAAGCCACTTTCCCATACGACACTAGACTAAACTCAAACGAACTCAAAACCAGGGAATACACATGGTCAGACGAACGGAGTTCAAGAAGAAGAGGACAACCATTTGGTCAAACACGACTCAAAGATGAACACTTACTAACGGTACTCTAACTAGAGACCTGACAAACTAAGGTCAACCATGAATCATCATTCGACTCACACAAAGAGGATATGACCAACTACGACGACACCACAAAACAACAGTCAACTCAAAACAGAGGACTGAAACAGGTACCCCAAATCAATCCATACGACAGGGTCCTACTAAACAAAGCAAAACATGCCATTTCATAATTAAAGGCGACTACAGAAATTAAACTCGCAAGGCAATAATCAGAAAAGACAATATTTCCTCAAATTGATTTAATCATTAAAAGTCGATCAAATTTTCTACAAGATCCAAATCAGATTACAGTTATCTACCTCATCTAGGGATAAGTTATTCTTGGTTTTCTAACTCTCTAAGGTTCAAAGCATCGAACAGACATATAAAGCCGTAATGAGTTTTTAAACCAAATCATATTAATTAAACTCAGACAACCATTAATCAAATAAATAAGATATTTAAGGTCCAACAAGACATCATTAACATACTGGTCTAAAACCGACCTCTACAGTTTCGTATTATTTCTCAAGCCCAGATGCATTATACGGATTACGGAAATAAAATGTAGAAAGAAAATCTAAATGGAGATAATCATTTCCAATGCATATTGTTTAAATTCAAATACCCAACGATAAAAATTTCACTTACTTCTCAATTACTCAAATGATATGTTCTACGATAATATATAACATCATCAATTAGTAACTACATCGTATTTCAACGATTTTCCAATAACATATTATTCTCTATTGTGCTTTTAAACAATACTACCTTAATTAGCCAAATGCTCTAATCAGCTAGAAGGTAAGATCTAGATTTATTAATCCAAGATCAATCAGCATATAATCGATAATATCCAATTGTGAACTTACATTGGAGAACTTAATTAGAAGGGGTGCATAAATCATGAAATGAAATTGAATAATGATCAACTTATAAGCTCCGTTACAAACTTAATCAATATCAAATTAACATTAATCAAAATTAATGCCACCTTAATCATAATCAAGAACTAACTAAAACTTAACCAATAAAATAATATTTACAATTATAATATGCATTTTTTTTTAATGCTAAAAAATACACATTAAAAAAAATGATTTTAAAAAAACTATTTTTAAAAAAACGCATTAAAAATAAGGGGGAGGGCGGCTGTGCCCTAACCCTAGCCGGGAATTACCCGCGGGCGGCGCTCACGGTGGTGCCCGCAGGTGCCGCGGCGCCCTGCGGCCACCGCCGTGAGCCGCAGTCACTGCGTAGGCAAGCGGAGGTAAGGGGGAACGCGTGGGGATAAGGGGGACACGTGGGGGAGGGGAGGAGGAGCGGGTGGAGCTCCGCTCCCTGCCCTCCAAACCCCAACCAATGTTTAAAACATACGCCCAGTCCGAACAGAAGCAAACGCCCAGTCCGCATAAAAATATATATATATTTTTTTAATAAAACCCACAGTCCGAAAATTAACACAACGCCCAGCGTGATAAAAAAAAACTAAATGTTTTCATTTTCCCCTTTAAAATACAGTTTGAACTACTAAAAACAAAACACCCACTACAGAGCTTGCTAATGAATTTCGATTCAATATAAAATTCGGTTTAAACGAACTGGGTTAGATATCATATTTTCTTGATGGTTTTCATTCTTTACAACATCCAAAGGGTTTCAAACGCCCAAGAGAAAAGAGGAATTAACCACACCACAATTACACTTCCAGCCAAGCTAATTAATTTACTAAATCAATTCATAAGCATGGCATTCGATGGAGAATCCAAAACCAAGATAGCAAGAAAACATTCAAAACCCCCATTTCCATTTTATACAATAACTAAAATTGAGGAATAAATCCTACCTGATCTCGCGTTCCTGGCAAGATCTGCTGAAGAGTCCCAATCTCCAGCTGCCAAAACCCTCCTTCTCCATCCAAAATCCCCAAATTCATCTGCAAAATTTCTTTCCAACCAAAATTTCTCCAAAAATGACCATCCTCCAATTTTCCCCAAATTTTGGGTTATATGGAAGAGTTGACCAAAAATTCTATTTTTGGAATTAAAAATTTTATTTACAAATAATTCACAAAATTTAATCCTTTTCTAATTAAAACAACAAATTAACTTGCTTTCCAAATCCAAAAATTGATTTTCTCATTTAATCCAATTTAGCCTTTCTAATATCAAAAACCAACAGAATATAATCAATCTATTGCCATTTTAACTGCAACTTTCTTTGTCAACAGCATAAATATAAAATGCATTTAATATTGAAAATCAGTCATTTAATCGAATTTACTCGCAATTAAAAACGAGCAATCCAAATCAACGAAAATCGCATAACGAAATTCCGATTAATCTAGCCCATTAATCTCTAATGCACAAATACATATTTAATCCAGATAATTACTAAGAACTAATTAATCAATTTAACCAGGCACACCAAGCACGCAAACTGAGAAGGTCAACCAAACAGACGACTCACAAACCCAAACAAAGAGGGATCACCGACGATGACTGACGATGCTCACTAGAGCACGACTAAGGTCAACTAGGGTCTTACGACCACCTAATCCAACTCTAAGGATTAAAAAGGTACACTCAAACCTGCAATTCTAGGTGAAGAAGAACCTCGCACTCATACGGCGTTGTACCTAAAATCTCTTGCAACCAGAAGTCATACATGCATACATATATAAAATTTAATGAAAGCGTTAGCTCAACATTAATACCACGAGATGGGTACACTAACAACTTGCATACAACTAGTGAGAAAACCACATCAACAACTATGCATTAAATCAAACATCTGACTATAACATCATATTAAGATTATCTAATCAAGATTAAACCAAGGTTAGAGATTGATTAGGGCAGGGGTACTACATTCTCGCCCCCTAGGTTCCGACTTACTCCTGGAAGTCGTAAGGCTAGATGGAGAACGTGTTGTACGCATCAGCCCTGAAACTCATTCACAAAGATCAAATTGCACATAGAAATCTTTCCATGAATAAATGAAATATTATTGCAAAATCCTTTACATACGCCATTATCCATTTTCCAGATACATCTAAAACCATACATTCCTTACAATATTCTAGGAATTATCCACAATCATAGCAGAGAAACAAGAATTTTCTTCCTTTCATTACACCAAATTAAAGCATTACAAAGAGGTAAACAACAATTACCATAATCATCTATCAAAAATGACAAGAAAACGTGCCATAATGATCAATTTCCTTTACCAACCCATCTTTATCATAAAATTTATAACATAGAACTAGCTTAAAATATCAATTTCTACAATCAAATTAGCTTTCATGAAATAAGAGCAACATAAATAACTCAATTGTTTACACTTGCCAGGCATAAGAAAACCTTTCCAATGACTATGTCCCATAACATAGTGACAAGCTAACACACTTTACTCCATGATACACATAATAACCATCCACATAACTGGAATGCATAACAGAAAAGGCCACATGTGAGCATGTCCAATGCTCGGTCAAAGGTAACATGCACGATCAGCATCTCTATGCCTGATCTCAGAACCACAATATGATCATAAATATCCAATATCTCACTCAAAGGCTCGATGGTGCTAGGCACACCATAGCGGTGCTACCTTCCATACAAGACCTTCGTGAATATCCCTTGTTGAGCAAGGTGGTTAGCCTCCAAGAGATAGTCACCACACAAAGGTAGGTAGTGGATACTAGCTGCAACACAGCCTCACATACCCCCATCCTCACGGTTCCCTACATCAACTTCCTCACACACACTCTACCAATTCCGTATCACATGTCCTTGGAGAGGAATTTCACATCTCGACACAAGACCAGCATCCGAAAACAATAATGATAAACCAGTTTAGCCACCAAAGTACAGATGAATAAAGATAATAAATCCTCAATTCCAACAGTAAGGCAAGAAAATAATCCGGAATTTCAACACCAAATCAAAGTGAAAAAGATCACAAGATCATGGCCAAACCTTCAAAATCAAAGTAAAATAAATTGTTTATCCCCAAAGAAATATAAAGAATATCACAACTGCACATTACATCACTGTGTGACTAACATCTAGCCACCAACGAGGAAGGAAGGAACAACTGACTAGCTATTGCAGTAGCTCATCATGTGGTGCGACATAGTCACACTACCCACATGGCATGGCGGTGTGCACCTCGACATCACCCCGCATCACGTCATCACGTGGCATGGCAATACCCCAAGTGGAGAAAACACACAATGGACGTATCCCGCATGGTAGTGCACCTCGCGGAATAAGCACGCGCAGGTCACATCCCGCATAGCGACGTATCTAGAAGGATACTCGCCATAAGTCAGAGGTATACCTGACTAAGGTCCACCCACATGCCCACCAGCACATACTAACTGGCAGCACATGTGAATAAACCTACCTTTCATGAAGACAAGGCAAGGGATCCTCCAAATTACACCATCACTATGCACACAAATCACCATCGAAAATGCTCAAATAAAGGAAGGGAATAGGCTAACACATATAAACCTATAAATAGATTCATCAAAAAGGGAAAGTATTGAGTACACCCTTGATACAGTTTAGTAGTACAACTATATCATTCCTCAAAGTAGAGAAGCTAAAGTCGCTTCCCCCCGACATTACTCGTACGCCAATCCATACTATTCAAGGAATGGTCACTTCAAATACTACCCCTTAACATACTGAGTTACCCACAACCCGAGGTTTGGTACTCAACAGGGAAACAAATAAGCAACATCACATAAACAGTACGGTTTCCCATACTCATAAGCAACATACCCTCCATGGTTGATTACTTCACCAATCCATGGGCACATATAATAAGCACTGGTTTCTTACCATACACACAAATACACCAGTACTGGTTTAGTCACATTTACGGGGAGTACTTTTCAGTACGCTAACATCTATTCAAGGAAGATTTCAATTATGCTCTCTACATAAATAACTGAATCAAGTTTACTCTAGATTCAAGTACTGAATTCATTAACAATTCACAAATACATAAGGAAATAACATCATTCCTATATCTTTCTCGAATCTCACTAAGCATTCATAATTAAATTACTAGGTAAGCAAATTCATTTCTAAAGCTTAAGACTTTCATCTATCCCTATGAAGCCAAAAGCAAACATACAATTTCACATGTTTTATAAACATTCTATTTAAATCAATGTATTCTTTAATAGCATTTCTAAAATTCTTATGATTAGGCAAAGAGAAGGGAAAGAGAGTTTGATAGCCAAACTATTTCCTACAAAAAACGCAAGATCAAACAAGATCACGCTACATTATAAAATTTCTCACTATAAGCCTATCAATTAATTACACGGTTTTCCATCTCGCTACCATTTTAGAAGGATGACAATCGGCCTAACAAAAACATTTCCAATAATTATGGTTGCAACAGGAGGTTCTAGTTTTCCAAACAAAACAGGGATCAAGAGAGGCAATCTTTTCCATAATGCAAGACCTCTTAAGAACACTCACTTATAATAATACAATATAGACACATGTCATAATTTGCAACCTATTAGAAAAGATCACATTACGATCATAGATAAGCAAAGAGCTATTAACCAAATAGAACGTATTAATTGCTTACACATCAAACAAGCTTTTCACTCGCACTTTCTAAACACATTAAGGTAATTACATATACCCAAAAGCGAGTTCAATGGAGCATTTGCTAAAATAAATCTTCAATCAAACTGGTTTAATGAGACAAATAAGACAATCTTTCAAAAAACACATTAATATTCTCTCGAAGTTACAATAACATGCTCTTTTTAATACTTCTACAAACCAAGCAGTTTCACATAATTCAACTATTCACATAGCAATGCACCTTACTAAGGTAGAATTTAATCATGCTACTCCTACAACATACACATGGAGAATTCTTTAAACGTACACATATAGTTTTCTCCCAATAGCCAATAAATTTTAAAACCCATAGCCCTTTTAATAATCTAAAAACATAAGCATCATAAGGCTCACACAAGGGTTCAACAAGTCATACCCTTTTCTCTCTTGCAAACAAGAAAACTCGAATCAAGGATAATTACTCATATCCTAATCATTTTAATTTCCAGAAAGAGAGAGAGGAATGGTGATAATCATTTAATTTCCTATAAAATAAGCATTCAATAATTGCCATATTAGTCCTTCAAGTGGACAACACTAAGCTAGATCATAATCTTAAACAAACATAATTCACACTTTCAGATTCAAGACAAGCACGGACCAACCCAATTGGATTAGTCTAAAGAGTACAACACTCAATAAGGGAAGGTACATACGACTCTCTTTCAGAATGAGAGAAATCATAGACCAAGACATCAATAAGCACACAATGCACATATAAACACTCAAACACCAACATCAAGAAGGCGAAAACAAGGTGTGAACATACATGTTACACACAAGCTAAGGTCTGCTCAATCACTCACATGCAAAAGGAGGACAAGCATACACATAAGGTCGATACACCTCACACAAATAGAGGGCACACGTGACACCAGAGATCCCAATGTTTGCAACATGGGCTCTGATACCAAATGTAATGCCCCGCCAGGAAACCCCAAAGGGATAAAGCCATAACACGAGAATAGAGTGCAATAATTTTATTTTTTTTAAAGTTACAACACATAAGATGCAACAAGATATCAAAGATTTAGAATACATAGCGGAAGACATCAACTAACACCTAAAGAGTTTCCCAACGAGATTACTTAAATTTCACAATTCACTTAACTCACACAATTAATCCAAAAGCTGAATATCTTAATAACAAGATAATTCATAATCAGGGTAATTCCTTTCAAAAGAGGGAAATATAAATCACAAGCGAAGATTCATCATTAAGATCCATTCATAATCTTCATTCAAGCTTTTCATTTAAAATTACAAACCATACATCTAATATCTTAACACACTAGAATTTCATCATAACATAAGAGATATTTTCAAGCATACTTAATTTCTTAACAACAACTGAGTATAAATCATTACTCTAAGTTTACATTCTTTCATATTCCAATTCATTGCATTTTGAAAGATGATTGCATACATGCATCTACGATACATCTCATCTAAACCACTTATGCATTCGATCAACATGGCATTCAAGAAGGGACTGAATATAAGCATTTAAAGTTAATTCCATTTATCCACTTAACCATTCTAACATAAGTTAATCATACATGATAAAGCTGAATAAAGGAAACATAAGAGAATACATCACATAACACCATAATGATCTCGGAGTTCACCCCTAAACGGCTACATCTCCGGGTCTGCTCAACTGCAAGACCCCTCTGATAATTAATAAAGTTAAGAATACAAGAGGTTACACTATTACAATCCTGCCATCAAGGCGAAACGTAAACAATATACAATGACCGCATCGGTCAACAATACATAAACGATCCCTGAAAAGAACAGGATCCAGCTGAATATAATTAAAGCTAATACAAAGGTCCAGAAGAGCATCCATAAAACTGAGTCATCACCACCCAAGGTCTAACATGAAACCGATACTCACAAGCGTAGAGACAAAAGGACGACCCACAAAGGTACTCTTAACAGGACGAAACAACAACACACTAGCAAACGTAGGGACAAGTGTCATCACACAACCTGGTATGGTTACCATGACAAGTCTTCATAGGTCCCAGCCCCATACACTGGGTTACCCTGGCAACCTAATCCGAGCTTCCGGTCCATCCAAGCCTCATGTGGACCCACACATCCTCTCGTGAAGACAAGGATGGTAGTTTGCCATTTCAGGCCTTCTCACAGCATGTCGAATCTATGATAGCACTTGTCCCATGTGTGAGGCACATTATCTTATTTAGAGTTTACATTCTAATCTACTGTTAGGTTATCACTTATTAGACTCACTTTCGACGGGTTACCCAGCAGCCACTTTGGGCGCGGCCCCCAATCGAAAGCCACTTTCCCATACGACACTAGACTAAACTCAAACGAACTCAAAACCAGGGAATACACATGGTCAGACGAACGGAGTTCAAGAAGAAGAGGACAACCATTTGGTCAAACACAACTCAAAGATGAACACTTACTGACGGTACTCTAACTAGAGACCTGACAAACTAAGGTCAACCATGAATCATCATTCGACTCACACAAAGAGGATATGACCAACTACGACGACACCACAAAACAACAGTCAACTCAAAACAGAGGACTGAAACAGGTACCCCAAATCAATCCATACGACAGGGTCCTACTAAACAAAGCAAAACATGCCATTTCATAATTAAAGGTGAATACAGAAATTAAACTCGCAAGGCAATAATCAGAAAAGACAATATTTCCTCAAATTGATTTAATCATTAAAAGTCGATCAAGTTTTCTACAAGATCCAAATCAGATTACAGTTATCTACCTCATCTAGGGATAAGTTATTCTTGGTTTTCTAACTCTCTAAGGTTCAAAGCATCGAACAGACATATAAAGCCGTAATGAGTTTTTAAACCAAATCATATTAATTAAACTCAGACAACCATTAATCAAATAAATAAGATATGTAATCTCCAACAAGACATCATTAATATACTGGTCTAAAACCGACCTCTACAGTTTCATATTATTTCTCAAGCCCAGATGCATTATACGGATTACGGAAATAAAAATGTAGAAAGAAAATCTAAATGGAGATAATCATTTCCAATGCATATCGTTTAAATTCAAATACCCAACAATAAAAATTTCACTTACTTCTCAATTACTCAAATGATATGTTCTACGATAATATATAACATCATCAATTAGTAACTACATCGTATTTCAATGATTTTCCAATAACATATTATTCTCTATTGTGCTTTTAAACAATACTACCTTAATTAGCCAAATGCTCTAATCAGCTAGAAGGTAAGATCTAGATTTATTAATCCAAGATCAATCAGCATATAATCGATAATATCCAATTGCGAACTTACATTGGAGAACTTAATTAGAAGGGGTGCATAAATCATGAAATGAAATTGAATAATGATCAACTTATAAGCTTTGTTACAAACTTAATCAATATCAAATTAACATTAATCAAAATTAATGCCACCTTAATCATAATCAAGAACTAACTAAAACTTAACCAATAAAATAATATTTACAATTATAATATGCATTTTTTTTTTGAATGCTAAAAAAAATACATTAAAAAAAATGATTTTAAAAAAACTATTTTTAAAAAAATGCATTAAAAATAAGGGGGAGGGCGGCCGTGCCCTAACCCTAGCCGGGGAACTACCCGTGGGCGATGCTCACGGTGGTGCCCGCAGGTGCCGCGGTGCCCTGCAGCCACCGCGGCCACTGCGGCCACCGCCGTGAGCCGCAGTCACTGTGCAGGCGAGCGGAGGTAAGGGGGAACGCGTGGGGATAAGGGGGACACGTGGGGGAGGGGAGGAGGAGCGGGTGGAGCTCTGCTCCCCGCCCTCCAAACCCCAACCAATGTTTAAAACATACGCCCAGTCCGAACAGAAGCAAACGCCCAGTCCGCATAAAAATATATATATATATATATTTTTTAATAAAACCCACAGTCCGAAAATTAACACAACGCCTAGCGTGATAAAAAAAAACTAAATGTTTTCATTTTCCCCTTTAAAACACAGTTCAAACTACTAAAAACAAAACGCCCACTACAGAGCTTGCTAATGAATTTCGATTCAATATAAAATTCGGTTTAAACGAACTGGGTTAGATATCATATTTTCTTGATGGTTTTCATTCTTTACAACATCCAAAGGGTTTCAAACGCCCAAGAGAAAAGAGGAATTAACCACGCCACAATTACACTTCCAGCCAAGCTAATTAATTTACTAAATCAATTCATAAGCATGGCATTCGATGGAGAATCCAAAACCAAGATAGCAAGAAAACATTCAAAACCCCCATTTCCATTTTATACAATAACTAAAATTGAGGAATAAATCCTACCTGATCTCGCGTTCCTGGCAAGATCTACTGAAGAGTCCCAATCTCTAGCTGCTAAAACCCTCCTTCTCCATCCAAAATCCCCAAATTCATCTCCAAAATTTCTTTCCAACCAAAATTTCTCCAAAAATGACCATCCTCCAATTTTCCCCAAATTTTGGGTTATATGGAAGAGTTGACCAAAAATTCTATTTTTGGAATTAAAAATTTTATTTACAAATAATTCACAAAATTTAATCCTTTTCTGATTAAAACAACAAATTAACTTGCTTTCCAAATCCAAAAATCGATTTTCTCATTTAATCCAATTTAGCCTTTCTAATATCAAAAACCAACATAATATAATCAATCTATTGCCATTTTAACTGCAACTTTCTTTGTCAACAACATAAATATAAAATGCATTTAATATTCAAAATCAGTAATTTAATCGATTTTACTCCCAATTAAAAACGAGCAATCCAAATCAACGAAAATCGCATAATGAAATTCTGATTAATCTAGCCCATTAATCTCTAATGCACAAATACATATTTAATCCAGATAATTACTAAGGACTAATTAATCAATTTAACCAGGCACACCAAACACGCAAACCGAGAAGGTCAACCAAACAGATTACTCGCAAACCCAAACAAAGAGGGATCACTGACGACGACTGACGATGCTCACTAGAGCACGACTAAGGTCAACTAGGGTCTTACGACCACCTAATCCAACTCTAAGGATTAAAAAGGTACACTCAAACCTGCAATTCTAGGTGAAGAAGAACCTCACACTCATACGGCGTTGTACCTGAAATCTCCTGCAACCAGAAGTCATACATGCATACATATATAAAATTTAATGAAAGCGTTAGCTCAACATTAATACCACGAGATGGGTATACTAACAACTTGCATACAACTAGTGAGAAAACCACATCAACAGCTATGCATTAAATCAAACATCTGACTATAACATCATATTAAGATTATCCAATCAAGATTAAACCAAGGTTAGAGATTGATTAGGGTAGGGGTACTACACATCATTTTAGTTCTTATCTTCAGGGTTATCCAACTCTAGCTCCACTATATTGCTACAAACATTGTCTAACAAATGCTCTTAATAAGAAATCTAACATGACCACATTCTTAAGGTACCTAGTCATTAGGATAGGTTAATGCTTCTTTCTGAGATTCGCAAGAGTTCCCTTTAACTCTTCTTCATTTATGTCTTCTATGACAGCCTTGATCTTTTTAACCCTCATAATTTCACATAGCTTAAAAACTTAACTTGAACCGTCTTGATCTTATTTATCTTGTTTATGGTGCCTTCATCTAAGGTCTAACTATCTTGCTTGACTTGCCTTGTTAAGAACATATCTCGATGGATGGCATTCTTTTGGTTACCATCAGAGGTATTTTATTGAAGAATTAACTCCTCATACTTGATTTGATTAGGGAAATTATTTCATTTGGGTTCCAATTGAATGGTAACCTTATAAGTACTACTGATCTAAATTTCTTTGATTAAATACCAAGAATACTTCATATAAATTTAAAAAAATTGAAAATTTTGCAGCCTTTTGGGGTTTTATTTAAGAAATAAATATTATGACTAATAAGTTCCAATTTTAGGGCTTTTAGTGACCCTTGGAACCCCTTGAATTGATATATGTTGATCTATTGATTTACAAGAATTTTCACTTATGTTTCCCTTTGTTATTTCGCAAGTTTTCACCTAGGTGTTATACTTTGAAGCCATAGTTTAGTTCAACTAAGTTATGAATGTAGCCCATGTTCACCAGTGTATAAACCTAGGGCTCTGATACCAAAATGTCATGCCCAAAATTTTGGGCACGAACGGGATAAATTTTTATTTTTTAGTTATATCTTAAGACATTAAATTTGCTAACATAAAATGCTATAACATGTTTTGTCTTAACTATGTGAGAGTTAACTTAAACCACTAACTCAAGTGAACAAAAATAATTTAAACCATATGCAGAATACTAAAAGAATTGTTATATCATTTTCTCAATTTTAATCCATAACTTATTTTAAGTCAACTCCCTAAAATATAAATGACGACGATAGGATTAGTCTCCAAAAGTCATTTAATGCTTTAAGGAACTAATTAAATTAGTCCTAGTACTTTGTTTATAATGTCTAAAAGTTTATTTTAACCAATAATCAAAATGTGCTTAAAAAAAAAAACCAATAAATTTCATAATGAATATTTACCTATAAGTTTAAATAACTCCCTATAACCAAAATTAATTTTACCCAATTTACTATAAAAGTTCTAAATGTTTAGACTTCGAAAATATTATTATTTTTTTTTTTTTTCAACATCTTTAAAATACCCTTATGGCTATCAAAACAATTACTAACCCATATGTTTATTAAGACATATATAATTTATAACACTTAATAAATTATTCAATCTAAAATTTGTCTTATTCTTTTACATTTTAAACTCTATGTATAAAAGTATATGTATTATATACTTATGTATATCTATTATATATTTATATACATATATATATATACACATATTTTTATATATTTCATAAATATGTTTTAACATTAATCTTGATCACCATGCAAAACCCTAACATTCTTTTATTATTATAAAAATGCTCTTTCTTTTATCTTTTTTGAAAACATCGTATTTCTCCCTCTACCCTAGCCCTACTTGGCTAGGGTTTTTATTTTCTTGCAACTCAATTTTGTGCAGGGGTGAGGCCTTGCCATGGCATCCAAGGGATGGCAGTGGCGGTGGTTTTCTCCCCGGCCAGGCACCGCCCCTATGTGCTCACACTGTGGTGGGGTCGTGGGCGCCGTCCACTGTGTGCTCACATAGTGGCAGGGCCTTGGCACTGCCCATTGTGGGCCCACACAGTGGCAGTGCCTTGGCACCACCCACTGTGTGCCCACACAGTGGCGGTGCCTTGGCACCGCCCACTATGTGTGCGCACAGTGGGGTTCGGCCCCCCCGAAAACCCCTATGCATTATATTTTTTTTATTTTTTTTTGTTTTTAAAAAAAATAATTTTCATTTGATAATATTTATTAAAATTGTATATATATATATATATATGTATATATTTGTATATATATTTATATATTTAAATCTGAATGTTTTTCTTTTGAAGGAGGCTCATTTTATCATAATTAAATGTAAATAAATTTATTTATATACATGTATAAATCTATTTTAATTGAGTATTAGATCTAGGGCATTTTCTTGGTAAATAAATGTTGAAATAACTTTATTTTGAAACATTTAAACGAATCAGATAAATTCTTCAGTGTTAAATTAATGTATGTAATTCTCTGTATTAACATCCTAGTTGCTTGAATAAAATAGATAGATTGTTTAAATATAGATTTACTTTCTGCAGGAAGAAAGTAAATAACAGAATTTAATATACTTAGAACAACAACTATAAAAAAAAAAACTAGAAAATTAAAATAAATCTTGATAGATGTTTGTAATAAACTTTTTAGATTTATTTTTCTTTTTATTTTTTTTTCCTGCAAGTTAATAAAATGAGAGAATTTGATAAATCTAACATCAATTATTTAAATGACAAAAATTTAATAATTTAACAACAACTAGATAACCTATAATTTATTAAATAAAACCTTAGAGATGGCTATCATATTTTTATTTCATTTTCTGCAAATAATTTAAATAATAGATCTAAATAAAATGACTTTTACATTTCCATGTACAGATCTAAATGCTTTTATTCTCAGCCTTCTACATGCATGCTAAACTATTTCATTATCTTCCTATTTTATTTCATAAGGATAAAAGAATAAAATAAATTTCTTGCTTTTCAAAATATTAAATACTCAACAAAGAATAAATTTCAAAACTTTAGGAACTAAATCTAGAAATATTCATTTCTTTTCTGCAGTATAGCATAATACAATATTTCATCTCTTTAAAGTACATATAAAATATGATATAACCTTCAATACAAATGGATCTCTCATTTCTATTAAATGAGAATCTTAAAAATATTTGATACATTTCTTTTCGAAAAATAGATACGACATAATTTCCTATTACATTGCTGCAACTTAAGAACATAAATTTTCCATACCCAAATCTTTTCTGTAACAAATAAAACCAACAAATTCTACTTGTCCTCTTTCCTTTCTTCCAACAACCTGCAAATAAAACATAGGCTATGACCATGGAATGCTCATCTCCCTACCTAGGCTAACTAGTAGCCACCCCCGATCTTGGAGAACCAAGCCCTAGATAGGATTACACACATGCAAACACAGTAAACAAGGGAAAACAATCACAAACACATTCCCAACCTAGGGCTACACTGCACCACACATTGTAATGTCTTTTCAAGGGTGGTAGTGGACCAAGTACCCTGAGGAGACTGCAACAATGGTAAAACATATAGCCACCTCATGGCAAACCAAATACATCCTAAGTATAATAACCCCACAGCCTTATGCCCCCCCAAGGCATTCATGCCTTATTTCCCTTCTTATGACCCCCAATTGCATAAACAAGCCATGCAGCAAGGGTCACATAAAATCCCTTGTGATCACTCTCATAACGAGAGCTTCTCACTCGAGGGCTATCACTTCTACCACTCACAAGATCATCCTCTCTCCCAAGAGTAGGAGGCCTTGATTACTCCCAAAGCAAATAAAATGCATACAAAAAGTAAAACATAGAACACAATAATCTTCTAAGGAAAACATGCAAGAAACTAGCCATTTTACACAAGCGAATCCTTTTAACACAACATGCAATATTAAATAATACAAGGAAAATATATGACCAACCTTCAACTACCCAAAGGTATGCTAGATTGGTTGAAGATGAGCAGCCCAATTCCACAAACCCTTGCCTCTCTACACTTAGCCAAGTTTTCTAAAACCAAATCTGTCCTTCTTTCAAATTCTTGTCTCCAAAAATGGAGAGTGGGTGATTACCCACAAAATCTCTCATTATTGCTTAAGAAGACCCTAGTGAGATTTCTCACAAGTTTCTAAAACTGAAAAGGAAAGGTAGGAGAAGATGGGAAAGGGATCTCACATCCAAAAGGAAAGTTTACAACTTAGATGATCCTTCTAATTTCAATTTTCGCACAACTTAGAAAAGTCACTTTTTAGGGTGTCTAAATGGTCACATGAGAGTTGGCACATACCTAAAATTACTCCTAACCCTTAGGTATACCTTATGGGCTTTAGAAAGCCCTAATATACTACCCCTAGGAGTCCATTTAACCCTTTTTAAACCCTCTTGAAGTTAATTTTCGGGTCAAACCTAAGTTGACCACCCCAAAGATTCTCTACCTAAGGCATTTATGGAATCATCTTAAATTAATTGAAAAAGCTATAGTTAAACAACTCCCTCCAAGAGACAAATTTTAAAACTTAAACATAAATCAAAACATGTGTCAAGTGACACAAAGAAAATACTTTTACAAAATTATACATGAAATCTTGTCTCTTGTTGGATTTACACAAATAAACAAAATTCAATTTAACATTCATGCAACAATCACTTTCACAAATAAAATACGATACAAACGGGATGTTGTCTCTCCAAATAGACAAACCCTGGTTTTACGAATGTACATAGGTCTAGGTTTGGTTCTCCATAATATTTCCATGGTCACATGGATAATTTTCCTACACATCTCAATTACACAATAGTACTTCCAAATATCCTCATAAAATATTAAACACAAGAATAAAAATACACATCAAACACTTTGCATACAATTGACATTAACAAATCAATATCTCATATATCCCAATTTATCCACATAAGTCATTATCATAATCCTCATAATTTCATTCATTCATAAGATACGCATCATATTTCCAACACCATAATAAAATTATGCAATTCCAGATATAGCTGACATATGTTAGTTCAAGATTATCCAATCAGTGGATCTTTTAGGATTTCAAATTCATAACACATCAAAATGTATACCACAAGGTGAAATAACACTATAACTTGGTTCAATTACTTTTCTTACCAATCTATCCGTCTAACATAGCCCATTCTATTGAATTATATAACATTTATTAATAAGGTCAAACATGGTCAACTAAGTTAATGAAAGCTTGGTTGGGGAGGGCCTTACAGAACCTTACTAGGCTAGTAGTCATGATTCTCCCTCTCTTTCCTCTTTCTTATGATGTCCCTTTTATCTTGATATAGAAATAGTAAGATCCTAAAGTCCCTAGGGGCTTAGTGTGTCTTGTCTTTTTGATGGCTTGATGAAATTTTTCAATGCAACCCTTTGTACTTTACCGTGAGTATGATTATTCTCATACTCCTACTAAAGTGGGGGCTAAATATAGCATCCTAAATTATACTCACCTACAATTTTGTTCTCACTTAGGTCTCACTTTGGTGTTCATCCTCTAAGGCCTGACTAAAGCTCTAATTCTACTCACACCAACTAACAAACTCAATTTCGTGTTGCCTTCTTTTTCTCCCCCTTAATCCTCGATCCTCGATGCCTAAGACCATGGTGCCTAGTGCTATGGTCCTCTAAAAAAGGGCCCATTTTGGGGCCTCATAATGGTCACACAATTTGGGCGAGGACATAGATCTTGTGTTGGCCCATGTCAAAAATTTAATTTGTTTTTCGACCAAAAATTATTAAAGGAGGTTCACCCCTCTCATTTAAAACCTAATTTGGAAAATTCAAGATCTCAATTACACTCTACCAAAATCAAGTGAGCAAGCAATTGATCTTCCATCAAACATTGGAGTAGAAGTGAAGTCAAGATTAAAGCATTGTATATGACATTAATATTCTATGTTTTATGAAGACTATCTACATGAAACCCTAATTCCTTTTGAAGAAAAGAAAAACTTCATTAAAGGTACATCATTAGGTTATTAATTCATTTTCAACTTTTCCCTCACAAGGAAAGTATTTTACCACAATACTTCATTTACATTTCAATTATATTTCATAGTTAATTCCAAAATGAGGGTTTGACCTAAGGCAAACCCCTATTCCCAAAATTTTTCCCCTTTTCACTATGTGTAGGAATAGGTATAGAGTTGCGTTTTGGAGGAATGTCAGGTTTCATAGAGACAAATAGGTTCCCCTTTAGATGGAAAAATGTTAGGAGGACCAAGGTGACCACCACCATGGACTTGAAAATTCAAGCCAAATTTTGGGGAGTAGATCCAAATCATATTTCTTTGCTTAAATCAAGGTTTGTGGCTCCATACGATGATTGTAGCTTGTTGTTTATGCATAATTGCTTCAATAATTCACCATTGTACCTTAATATTTTACAATTCAATCTTAGGGAAAGAAGAGACCCATTTAGAAGTCTTGCAATCTAATCAAAATCTTGGTCTATTAGGCTTAGATTTATCAAATTACTATCTCTCCCTAGTGTAATGGTAATTAAGGAAAATAGTGGTTTTACTACATTCTATGGTGAAACCCTAATTTTTTCACCCATTACACATTCATCATAATCTCCTCCAAATATGATATCAACATACACAACAATAATCAATAATTTATCACCTTCATCTTTGAAATAAACATTTCTATCTGTAGTAACTTTTCTAAATTATACCACAGCAAATATTTATCCATCCATCCATACCAAGCTCTAGAAGCTTTCTTAAGTCCATAAAGTGCCTTTTTGAGTCTATAGACCATATCTAGATCAACTGATAGCTTGAATCCATTTGGTTGTTCTACATATACTTCTTCAAATTATCCATTCAATAATGCTAACTTGACATCCATTTGATATACCTTAAAGTTATTATATGCAACAAATACAAGAAACATCCTTATAGTTTCCATCCTTGCTACTGAAGAAAATGTCTCCTCAAAATCTATACCTTCAACTTGTGAATAAACATTACAAACCAAACTTTTCTTGTTCCTTGTGACTTCTCCATCTTCATTTATCTTGTTCTATAACACCCACTTAGTTCCTATTAGATTCTTATCCACCGGTCTATGTACCAATTCCCATGTCTAATTCTTCTCTATCTGATTCAACTCCTCTTCCATTTTCTTTATCCAACTTTCATCCTTAATACCTTTTGCATAGATTGTAATGCCTGCCAAAATACCCTAGATAAATATAGCTAACTAACATGCAAATAAAGATAATTCTCTTTTAAATATCACTTAATGCAACATATTCAACTAACTACTCATAAGCATCTAACATCCATTAACAAGATAAATAGATATCCATCATGAATGTAAACATAAAAGCACCATACATGAGCGGAAATAAACACAACTCAACACGTAACTTCCCTAGGGTACCTCAACATAATTACTTACAAATACCATTGAGAACATATTCATGCACACATAGCATCATAAATTACTTCCATAATCCAAGGCATTCTAACTCAGCTAACATTTCTCTTTCATGCATACATAAAAAACCTTCACTATTCTAACTATCATGAATACATCCTTTAATAATTCAAATCCCATTAGACTCCTTAGGTTCATTTTAAGAGCACCAATTTCAAATTGTCCTAATCCCAATCACTTATTCAACATCCTAGAATCACTTTTCCATTTTTAATACTAATTACCATATTACTAATCCATTTCCTTAATCATCATAGATATTCACATAACACTAGATGCATATCCATATATTCAATTCCATTAATGAGAATTATCCAAGACATAACAAGATACATGATTATGTTCACCTAATATATTGTCTACTATTACACATGAATATAATATCCATTTTACATCAAGAAGCAATTCTGTTAACTACAAATACAATTACATCATGAATTCTACACATACACCAATTTGCTATAAGTATCCATCCATAGATGAAAAGACAAAATATCCACATCCATGCAAGAGAATCCAACAAAGAACATCCCAATGGAAGAAGGCATCAAACCACCCAACCATGTGGAACCATAGGGAGCCACCCCCCATTCTAGGAGATGACACAAAATCCCACACACACTCTAGATCTAGGTTGACACCTAACAACCAAAGGATAACACTCCAAACATCACATGGCTAAATCAAGGCTCAAGAATCATAAGACCTCTAGAGGCTTCTCAACAAATCAATACTCATGGTTCTTGGAGCTACATGTAGGAAAATGAGTATCATCACATGTGACAAATGGGAACCTGTGCACCCGTCTCGACATCCTAGATCACATGCGGAGCCATCTCAACCTTGAATAAGTAAGGGAGATTAGCTTACCTAGGTTCCAAGGCCTTCCCAATCCTATCCTGGATTGCTACCATTGGGCAAGGCAGAGGGGCCACCATAACATTTTCTTATCTTATTAAGATGAGCTATTGTACCCAACCCTCAAGAATTATTATTTAAGTTATAACTTTATTACAAGGTAAAACTCCCAATGGGGTATTCTAGTGGTCCAGACCCTGGGTAACTTGGTTGTCTACTCCTCGCAACCCCAGTCACTCACTTGGAAACCCTCTCCCCCTAACATGCATCTAGATCTTAGGCTAACAAACATACACAACATAATATAACATGACCAAGGGTCCTCAACAACAAATGACTTGGTAATCCAAGGTTCTGAGTCAAATAAATAACTTCAAATTCCATCATAGAAGCCTCATCAATAGTATACAATCAATCCACAATAACAAGATCATAACCAACATAAGCCTGAGTAAATAATCATAAATAACACATAAAATCTATTCCAATCAATAAACTGGCCCTGGGACAACTTAGGAATCCAAAATAATATCCTTTGGAAAGAAACAAAAGATAGGGTAGTTATCACATCCATGAATTCTTTTAGTCCATACATGAAGTCTTTTAGCACATACATGATTTCTTTTAGCACATACATGTGAGAGTCCAAAAATCAAAAGATAGAGAAGATTGGCACATTAAACACATACAATAGTGCATATAAAGCCCATAATAGCACATAGATGACCTAGAATGACACATCCATGCTATCTGTAGCACATACAAGGTGTAGAATGGCGCATCTAAGGTAGAGAGAAAAAATGTGAGAATGGGAAAAAGCAAGTGGTGATCTTGCACAAAATTGTACGTAAGCTCACAAAATTAACACAAGACACTCCCAGAAGGTGTGGGAGGCCAAAATAAAGTCAATGAAATACATAAAGAAGATGACAAGACCATACAAGAGGAATTGACATCATTTCCCAACACCTTTTTCACAAAAAAATACACGGATTTTCCTAGAACTCCAATGGAAACACAAGGAGACAAAATAAAGATGAGACAAGACTCATACATCAAATAGAAAGGCAAATAAGAGCTCATCAAATACATAATGAAAGGAAATATCAAGACATCAAGAACAATGAATACATTCACTTGCTATCCCATCAATACACAACTGCATTCATTCCTTCAACAAGTATATATGTGTGTGTGTGTGTGTGTATAAATTAAACCATGAATCTCTTTCCCCAAATCTATATAAAACATCATATAAAAAAATAGTGATTCCAATAATCCCGAAGACAATCTTTTCAGAAGACACAAAGAATACAAATCCTTCCAAATCACAATTCAAGAATGAAGGGAAAGCTCCAACCTGGAGAAATTGAAGTGATGGCCAAGACAATCAATGAAGCACAACAAACCAATCCAAAAATCTAACAAATCTGAATCCAAGCTTGATCAATCAAAACCAAAATCTTCAAACCAAAATTCTGAGAGATGCCAACCCTGACAATGCACAACAAAATCCAAAAATCAAACCAAAACTATAGAAATATGTTAGCCAATGAAAATACAGTATTAAAATATATTTTTTACCAACCCTATGCAAATACAAAGGCAAGAGTATAAAATATTTATTTAATTAACTTACCCAAATATCTCATCTAATAGTAAAATAGGGTAGATAGAACAAATACCCAAATTAATAAATAATAAATATCCAATAATCATTAATCAATAAATAAATAATTAACAATATTAAATCACTTATTAAATATAAATCAAAATACTAATCTCTTAGTAATATTGAATATTAATGCCAACTATTTATTTAATTAAATTATTATAAACTATGTAAATCTATTAATTTAATTTAATACTATTAAACTATATAAATCAACTAATTAATTAATAATTAAATCACTCAATAATCATAACACTCAAAGAAATCCAACATAGGATAACTCAAGAGACCACTTGACGCTAAACAACATCTCACACCAAGACACTAAACTGACAAGGGTAATCAACTTAAACCTAGAGTATAGAATGGGTTCTCATGTCATCTCCAATCAACTTGCCATTGGGATGAAGACATGCTCAAACTTGTGAAGCCAGGTGGAGTCGATGTCTGGTACCTACAAATTTATCATGACCAATACATGTACAATGATATATATAATAACATATATCATGAAATAAATAGACAAGTGAAGGAGAATCACAATGTCATATTGTGCTAATGGATGAGTGGTATGACATCGTCCCTATCACAACCGTAGTAGAAGACAGTCACGAAAATCAAGCACTATCATAATCTGATATAATCATGAAATAAGGTTAGTACATAGTACATGGTATCATATCATCATCTTAAAATAGACTAAGATATAACAATATAATCTTTTGATGTACGAAAAAGGCAAGATGAATGAGGGAGGGGCACTACATAGATCTTTGGCTCCACCCAATATAAGAAACAATAATTTGCATGTTTACAATGTGAGTCAAATATCTTGAAGAAATTTTGATTATTTTATTTTATTTTATTTTAAAAGTATTATGAACTATAATAGTTGTTCTTTATATTTTTTTAGCATAAAAAATATTAATTTAATTTAACAACCATCATGAGCTTTGATCCATAGCTCAAGAAGTTGGTAAGGTTGTGCCAAGGCTTTGGGTCCTTCCCATGTAGGTCTAAGGTTCAATTCTCGCTAGTTGGGTTCACTCGGCGACTAGGTTATTTGATACCATTGAGTCATCTATCAAGGTATTCTCTCTATACCCCAAAACTCGGAAAAAAGTAAGACCAAGGCAAGGTGTGGTTGGATCACTAGATTGAGTTGCTAGGTTATCTCATGATATCAAAAAAAATAAAAATACAAATTTAACAACCATCACACTATGTCAATACCGATGTGAATTAAATGTTTTGAAGAAATTTTGGTTATTTAATTTAAGTTTTAAAATATGGTGAAATATAACAATTATTCTTTATAATTTATTTTTGGTAAAGTATCTTAATTTATGTATGCATTGACATTTTGGATCATATTTTGTCATATTGATGTAAAAAAGTTATATTATTAATATCGTATAGAAATTTTTTGAATCACATTCTAGGTTTTAATTAAATGTTTTTTTTTTGAAAGGGTAAATATTTTTTTTATCAAAGTTATGAATCGGTGAGGTCACAACACTATAACTTGACCATCATCCTATGTCAATATCAATGTGAACTAAAGTTTTGAAGAAATTTTGGTTATTTAATTTAAGTTTTGAAATATGGTTATTTATGAAAGTTATTTGATATGAAAATTTATGAATTAAATGATTTTTGTTTTTAAAGAGGTAAACATTTTCTATTTGAAATTATGAATTGGCAAGGTCAGGACACCATTACTTGACCATCATTATAACATGAACTAAATGTTTTGAAGAAATTTTGGGTATTTTATTTTAGTTTTGAAATTATAAAAGTTATTCTTTATCACTTTTTTAGGTAAAGCATCTCAATTTATAAATGCATCAACATTCTAGGTCAAATTTCATCATATTGATGTAAAAAAGTTATACGTAATTTTAAGTGTGAACTAAATGTTTTGAATAATCTTTTGACTATTTAATTTTTTTTTAAAGTATGATGAAATCTAAAAGTTATTATTTTTATATTTTGAGTAAGGTATCATATTTTATGCATGCACCAATATTTTAGATCTAATGTAAAAAAGTTACATCTAATTTTATGTTTGAACTAAATGTTTTGAAGAAATTTTGACTATTTAATTTTATTTTGAAAGCATGATGAATTATAAAAGTTATTATTTATATATTTTGGGTAAGGTGTCATATTTTATGCATGCATAAATATTCTGTATCACATTTCACCATATTGATGTCAAAAAAATATACATAATTTTAAGTATCATGAACTGATTCTTTTTGAAAAAAACAATTGACTATTCAATTTTATTTTTAAAGTATGATCAATTACAAAAAATATTATTTATATTTTGTTGGGTAATTTTTCATATTTTATGCGTACATCAATATTGCAGATCATAAATGTTTTGAGAAATTTTGATTATTTAGTAAGGTGTCATATTTTATGCTTCATCAATATTATGGACCATATTTCGTCATATTGATTTTAAAAAGATATATATAATTTTAAATATGAACTATTTTTTTTTTTTTTAATTGCTATTTAATTTATGTTTAATTTATGATCAATCATTAAAGTTATTATTTATAAAATTTTGGACATGGTGTCATATTTTATGCATGCATCAATATTTAGGATTATATTTTACCATATTGATGTAAAAAGGTTATACACAATTTTTCTTTAGATTTTTCATACATAAGTCTCAATTAAATGGTTTGAATTTTTTTGAATTATTTAATTTAATATTTAAAATATAATAATTTTAAAAGTTATTTTTAAATTTTTTTTTGTTATGCATGCATTGATAATTTAGATCATATTTTGTCATTTTATGTAAAAAATTTATACATACTTTTTTTTGACCTTTTTTAAAAAAAAAAAAATATTATATAGAAAGTGTGAACTAAATATTTTGAAGAGAATTAGCCTATATACTTTTATTTTTAAAGTATGATGAATTATTAAAGTTATTATTTATAATTTTTTTTATAAGGTGCTATAATTTATGCATGCATAAAAATTTTGCTTCATATTTCATTATATTGAAGTAAAATAATTTTTTTACACATTTTTAATATAAATTGTAGGAATATATGACTTTAATTACCACAATTTTATTCGATACTCACAAATTATTCCTTTTAGATATAATATATTTAGTTTTTCTCGTAATATTAAGGTAGCTTTTTGAGCTAATGATGTGAAATAAATGTTTTTGAATGTATCTTGGTTATTTGATTTTATTTAAAACTATATATATATATATATATATATATATATATATATATATATATATATATATATATATATAATTTTTTTAAATTACTTTTTAGATTTAAATATTTTTTACTTTTCTTAGAATATAAAGTTTATCTTTTGAATTAACAGTCTATATTAAATGTTTTAAATGTGCTTTGAGTAGTTAGTTTTAATTAAAAATATGATAAATTATAAAAATATTTTTTATTATGTTTTTTAATAAATTATTCTTTTATATATAATTTTTTTTTCTTAGAATTTAAATTTGATTTCTTAAACTAGTAGCATGAATTAAATGTTTTGAATGTACATTCATTGTTTAATTTTATTCTAAAATATAAGATAAATCATAAAATGTTATTATTAAGAAATAATTTGTTGAATATTGCAATTTATTTTGATTTTCAAAAATGCTTTCTTATAGATATCATGTTTTTAATTTTACTTAAAATATCAAATTATTTTTTAATTTGATAAAAAAACAATAAATCACCTTCTAAGTATGAACTAAATGTTTTTGATATTGAAAGTAGCAAAATGAGGGTGTTGTCCCTATAACATCCACAACCCAAAGGCAACCAAAACATTAGCATAACTACAACAAAAATACGAAAAACAACTAGATCAACAATAATTTGTAAGCAGACAAAAACCACCAATTAGAGAGTAAAAACGAAGTCCTATGACATTAATCAAGACTAGGATTCTTGACACCACAACTCACTTGTAGGAAGACATTATTCTAATTCTTGATCAGGAACTTGAAGATATCCTTGTGGATGCCATCCTCCTTTGCCACATCGCCTAGAACCTTATCCTACATAAGATAAAGGGAGGTCATTGAACATTGAATTACCCATAGACTGAATTTGTAGATGTTGTCCATCTTCTTCTCTAGGTCAAGAATTTGGCCTTCAACTTTCACAGTCCTACCACCATTTCCTTTAGCTCTTTGTCAACCTTTTGACACCCCATGCAATTTTCACTTGCAATGGTCACTTTGACATTCTCCTCCATTTTGTCATCCCAAGTTTGGTTCCCATGCGTAGCCCTACTATTGTTCACTGACTTCTTTGGGTTTGCATTCAAGTTATCCCCATCACCTTTTGCATTCTCCCCTTCTCCCTTTTCCTCATTATCCTTCCCCTATTCATCTTCTTCATCCTCTAAGCCATAATCCTATGAGAGGCGAGCCTATTCAACCTTCTACCCTCATTCTTATTTTTTCTCTCCCTCACTTCCTCTTCCTCCTTGCTCAACTCTTTCACAATAGTAATATTTTTGCGATGGCTAGTATTATTTCATTTTTTCTTGCTTGTTGAGGGATTTGGTCTTTTGAATCACCAAGCCTAGTGATGACCACTAAGGTAGAGGGGGTTTTAAGGAAAGCAATGAAAGCGACCTTAGATTGACGAATACATTGTTTCTTCCAAACACCAGACATACTTGTTATGGAAGAAAAGGGGGGAATGCATGAGGTTGGGGCTTCTAGTACCATGATATTAATAGGTAGACACAAAGCCAAGGGGAAGGAATAGATTCTATAAATGAAGCCCTAGTGCAAAGGTATAGGTTTTTTATCGTACGTTGTTTTTAAGATTGATGACCTCTTTAGCAAAATATTACAAAGAGTGAAATAGGTAAAATGGAAAGGAGATAATATCATGATTCCTTAAGTGATTTAGAAGTGGCATATGATAAAAAATAGTAAGATTTAAAGTATCCGTCCAAACTAAAATACTTCAGTATCATCAAAGATACCATATTCCAAGGGTTGGGTAGCTCCTTGCTAGTGTTGGGAAAATGGTGTTGTACACCTTGCATAATAATGTTTCATTGATGTATTATTTTATTATTGTGTGAGGTGGACATGGAATTTTATTGTAATATCATATTGTATTGTTGCACCTAGGAGCACCTAGATGGACGTGAAAAATGTAGAGATTCCCTTGGAATATTCTTGTAACCACTTGATGAGTTGTATTGACACATTGGTATTATTATATTGTATTTATTTAATATTGGGAAATGTAATTGTGATGAAGTGCCCAATATTAAATGTGGGTCAAGGGTAAGTAGGAAAAATATTATATTTTATTGTCACATGGTTTGATGTAATACCACTTGGTGGTTTTGTGGGAGCTTGTGTTTATAAAAGCACCACAAGGTTAGTTATTTGGGTTGGTCAGTTAGCCAAGTTAGAATTTGTAGAGGTTGGAAGCATGGCATGGGATGTGTGGATTCATTCTTGTGCACAAGGAGTGCTTGTTGATGGCTTGTTATGGATGGGTTTTCAAAGGCTTTCCATAGTTGTATTGTAATGGATTCATTCTTGATAATACATGGTGGATGATGCTTTTGGAGGCTGGGTTTTTCCCTCATGAGGGTTTTCCCAAGATATATCATGTGTCACATTTTCATGGGTATGTTGTCTATTCTTTGGTGGATTCTATGTGTTGATTTGATTAAGATCTAAATTGGTTTATGTGGAAATTGTCATAAAATTGGCTGCAAGTTTCCTTTCAGCTGGCATATCCATCCTGTAGCTTCATTGGGCCTTCTTTCTCATGAAAAAACTTGTTTAGGATCTTGCTATTTTCTACATGATTGTTTCTCTTCCACTTCCTACCTTCCATGGAAAGATCAACTGCTTGTGCAATCACCTCCTCACTAACTTCAAAAACATTTCCTCCCATCGTGACCCTCCTATTGTTCTAGGAGGTAGAGAATCTCATAGGCAATTCCTCATCAAAACCCTTCAAATGTTCAAAATACTCATCATCCCTTTCCTCTTTACAAACATGCCACATAGTTTCAATATCCCTGAACTCATCTGACTTATCCGGCTCAACATGCACATGGTCATTGCCATTCTAAAAGTAGTAAGAGGGTTTCACAAAAAATCAGAGGAATTGAAAAAAAATTGTGAACTCTATCCCAGAAATGCATCAGTAAATGTGCAATCCAATCTTGTGTGAGTCATCAAGGTTATAAAAATACCTGTATCTCTCCTTAATCCTTTGTTTGTGTTAGTGACACGCCATGTAGTAGGATATGATAACAATATTAATATTCATAGCCTTTATTTTTCTATGGATTACCTTAGCATTATTACCCTATCTTCCACATTTAACACTACAATTATGCCAATGTACCATATATCATGGCAAAACAAAAAGGCTCGTGCGTGACATAAATGATGAACCCCATGCCACATCAGTGGAAAGAAACTGCCATTTTCAACATGATTATTCTACACATGTCAAGGAGTCCATATTAGTTGATTCCACATCATCCTAGCCCATCTCATAACCTTTTTCAAATTTTCCTACCATCGGCATTCAAACTTGTAGCTCCCAACCCATACTATTAGGTGTTACAGAAGTCTACTCCCAAATAAAGGAATATTACCCATTGAAATATAATGCTAGGGACTCTCCACATAGGAGTATCTAAACATTATTTGGGAGGGAATACTTAATCTTGTAGCATCTCCATCCTTCAATTTGTAAGCCCAACGTTGCAAGAGAATCGACAACCATGTTTCTTTCTCTATAAACATGACCGATTTTAAAGTGATCCAAACCTAGGAGGAATTTGTGAATGTCTCTGAATATCCCTTCAATAGACTAGTTGACCTTGTTCAGTCCCTTAATGATATCAATTATGAATTTAGAATCACCTTCAATGGTTAAATCCCTTAAATCTATTGAGAGGGTAACTTTGAGACCCCAAATCAAGGCCATCCCTTCATCTTGGTTGTTTGTACTTCCCTTAAAATTCCTAGAGTAAGCTGCCACCATTTCCTTTGTATACATCTTTATGAATTCCCTTGTGGTCACCTTACCTAGGGACTATCTTGCAGCACCATTTAAATTCAACTTAAAGCACCCTAGCCTAGGTGGACATCATATATTATTCCTTCTTAGCATCCTTCTTATTGTTATCAAATTTGGCATATGAGCTAGGCATGCCCCAATTCTTAGAAATTTTGTTATCAAATAATGAGGGGGGAAGGAGGGAAAGGGAAAGTGGTGACAAGGAGGTTATCCATAAGGAGTTTGGGGAAGGATCTAAAAACATCCTTGATAGGATTTTCCAAGTCACAAAAAATCCTTTTGTTCCTCTCTTTCCATATGCTCTAGCCAAGATGAGATGGGTTTTTTCTCCATAATTGTTTAATAAGGGGGTTATTAGAGGGTCCTCACCAATCCATAACAAATTGTTGTAAGTTCCCATTCATGACCCAAGGAGTATCCAACTTTTACATTACCAAACCCCAAAGGGTTTTGGTGAAGGTATAATGGAGCAATAACTAAGAAGTGTTTTATTCCTCTTGCTTGCATAAAATACAAGGGTTAGGGAATTGAAATCCCCTCTCATATAGGTCCTCTTGAGTAAGAATCTTGTTGTGTAAGACAATCTACCAAAATAAGTTAATCTTTGGGATTAGCTATTGGTTCCAAACCTTCCTCCACCACCTCATGGCATTATTTTACCTAAGGAGAGAAATATATGTAGATTTCATAGTGAAATCACCTCCAAGGTTTAATATCCTTATGAATTTATCCTCTCTGTGGAAGAGGGGAATTGTAGTTTTATTTAGCAGGTTCCGCAACTCCAAAGCCACATGCAGCAAATGGGATTGATTAGGGAAACACTATGAGATGCCTTTCCAAGACTTGGTAGGGGTGATGTAGTCTGAGACCCAATGTCCAAAGGATGCCTTAGCACCATAACAAATGTTCATAAAGGAATGGTGTAGAGATAAGGGTTTATCCCTAGCCAATTTTCCCTCCAAAAGTAGATATTGTCCTCATTCCCAATTAGCCACAACAATCTATATTGAATGATATTCCCGCACTTGAGGACATTATTCCAAATTTTTGAGAGACTTGGGAATCCTTAAGTTTGTAGAACCCTATAGAATTTCTTAGGGTTAAGATACTTTGCACTCATAATATTTCAGTAGTCAACATTATCAAGGGCTATCTTCCATCCAATTTTTTCCATGAGTGCCTTATTAAGAAAATGAATTTTTTTTGTTCCTAATCCCCAAGATATTTAGGACAATAGACCTTGTCCCAACTGACAAGGGCCATCCTCTTCTTTTCCTCTATACCAGTCCATAAAGAAGTCTTTTGAATCTTGTTGGTTCCTCCATTTGTTATCTCGGTATTTCCTAATAATTTTCCCTCTCCTATCAACAAAAATCTGAGACAAATGACCAATTGACAAGAATTACTTGCAAATACAAACATTTCTTCTACTATTTGGGCTCTACAAGACCTGGGTGGGTTAACCTTTGCAATATTGACAGATCTAAAACAAGTAATGATAAATAATGCCAACAAGCAGATAACTCTTAGTAAAATAAAACAAAAAACATATGAATTCATTCAAAATTGGCTCCATTCTGAGTGTATATCATTAAATGCATTCTTGAGAGTGAAATTACTACTCTAAGTCTAACCTACAAAAAATATAAAAGAAATTTTCTTTGATTTCAATTTGGTTACTGAAAATATAGACTATAAGGACCAATGCTTTGTCTATTGGAACATAGTCACATATTCAATGAATTTGACAAAGGTTACATATATAATTCTAAATGCATATGCATTAAAAAAGTATCTAATTAACAAACATATAGATAATACTTATTTAATTACCACCATCCTTTTAAAGTTACTATAAGACACAAATGGTATTTCATTCCTTCCTTGAAGAAAACCCAATTTATGCATCACACATTCATGAAAAATTCACAAAGACAAATTTGCCTATCCTTGATAGAAAAATTCATACAAGAGAAAGAGAATAGAATGGGATACAATATATAATGATATTTTCATTAATATTTCAGATCTGCAACCATACAATTTATCAAAAATAAACTATGTGAAAATGCGCTTAGCAAACGAACTTTCTATTTTATCTATTTGCCCCTTCTAAAATTTCAAAACCTTTGCAAAGTAACCTCGAATTCCCTTTTATAACATAAGGGAGCAACAAGATTCAGGTTACTTTTCCATGTGTCAAAATTCAACTTTCTCTCAAAAAGAATATGCCAAGAGCATTACATGGCATGAAATACATGAGAGAGTACGGAGACAACTCATCTTATAACTTCTAATGGTTACTCTTGGCATGATTTCCTGGGTGTTAACATGTCCATGCTGAGCTAGAGAGGAAAACAAACCTAAAGATGAGCTAGAACTTGCAAGTCCTACTAGAAATGACATGTAAATAAGACAAAATATATATGGTAAAAAATGACTAAGGTACTAAAATCTTCCCTTGTTTTTCTCTTCACGTTTTTTTTTCAACAAAAAATGATTGCAAACATCAAGATGAGTATTATAAGTCGGACTTGCTATATTTGTATTTTGTCTATTCAAAATTCTAACACTGTAGTCAAGCTCATACATGCCATCCAATTGTTTATGCAAGTTCTCCTCCAACTTGTCTGCATCATGTATGACTTTATCAATCACAATATGTAAAATAACTCTACCTAATTCAGCCTTCCATTCCTATTATGTCCTACCATCCCTAGTGTCCTTGACAAATGGTGGAGTGGTACCTTGCAATTTTTTGAATCTAGAAAGAGCTTTCGCTATGTGTCCATGAAATTTTTGATGCTCCATTAATAATGCATCTACCTCAAACATTGTGGTTTTCAATTCATCAATCATGCCTTCCCAAGGCCTCCCACCTTCATTCTCAACATTCTTAGAATTTTTATGTAAACAATAAAGAAATTGTTACTTTTTTGACAAGTATTTTATTACAAGCTTCAAATGGATTTCTATTTTCCTCTGTCTCCAAATGATTTGGTCAATCTCTTGATACCTTGTCCACATAAGCTACATATGTGGCAGCATTTATTTAAATTTGGCTTTAACCAAATTTTGAGCCATTTTGAACTTGCTAGTCTTTAACTCTTTCTTCAAGGAAACATTTTATTATTGGGCCCTGAGTAGCTTCCTTTCTTCTTCTTCTCTTTTTCCTTTCTCAAAAATGACATAAGTGTTTAATTTTGAAGATGTAGCCTTTGCTTCCAATAAGAGGTCTCTACCCAAATACACTCTCAATGCCTCTCTCAAGTCATTATTCTCTAATCTCTCATATGTTAACTTGTAATCAAGACCTTTGCATCTTATCAAGTTATCAAAAACCACACATATGCAAGGTATAATCCTGGAATTAACAAGAAACCAACCTTCTTCAACATCTCTATTCCTTTCTCAGGTGTCATATTACCATGTTCTTCTTTTACACCTTCATAAAACTTCTTATTATATTCTTCACGTTGCTCCATAGGAATATCAACCTATTTGCTAGTTAATTCCCTTTATTTTTGTAAATAAACATCTTGAAGTATTTTGAGTGAATGAATTCATCATTAGACATGAATACATTTGAGGATTTTCTCCTTACATCTTTAATTATATAATCTGCTATATCCATGATATCATCATTCTATTCATTGGGAGGCACATAGGGTCACAACCTTACTTCTTGCACTACCTCCTCTTTCTCTTGTTATTCCAATCCCTCATTAATTTCTTGCGATACTACAATATTAGTAGACAAGGCTGAAAACATTTGAGCTAAAGGTGAAGCCACCATGGGCCCTCCTACTTCAAACACATAGGAACTTGGGGATGCAAGAGAGGGAATAAACAATTTGGGAAAAAAAGCATTAGAATAAATAACTCCAATCCTCTTAACCCTATTACTTTCATCTAGAAATAATCCAAAGTAGGATGGATCCTTGAGTCTCTTTCTACTCTCAATTTTTTGCACCTTGAAATAAGATCTTCTTACTTTTACTTCTTCATAAGACTGGCATTTTCTAATTAGTTCCTCACCCAAAAAAATTTCATGTTCATATGCTTCAAATGTAGCAAATTTCTTGGTAGAAATATAATATCCTTCCAGGTCAAATTTCCTTGTTGTCAACCCAATTGGTAAATGAAATAAAATTTAACTCCTTAGCCTACTCATAACCTTTAACAATATTGATTATATAATCACCAATCTCCAAGTAAACTAGAAGAAATGTTCCCTTGGCTCGCCCTCTAAATGAGGTAGATGCCTCAAATAATTGCTAGACAATTTCTAAGGCAACCAATCTATTTTGTACTATGAAAGGAAATGCATGAGGTCAACCACTAAATTTGTATACCCTAATGTATGTATATTGCTTTGTCATGTACCAATATGCCCAATTGTGATCAATGTTGTCCTTGAGTTCCTACTCATTTCCCTTTGGCCTTTGGAATTTCATCACTTACTTTGTTAGTCTCATGAGCTCAATACCACAAGAAATGTATATTCTCTTGACAAAGTTGTGCTCAAACACAAGGTCTTGTAAGTTCTCATAGCTGCAGTCTCAAATTGAAGTCTATAATTGGATAGGCTTCTTGATGCCATTATAGTCAAAACTACTTACATGGAGCTCTAATCCCCAGATGTTGAACTATTATCTATTGGTAAGAGACACTACACAGGTTATCAGGTGTTGTCATTGATGGCAACCCAAGTCAATGAACCCATCCGCATTGCATGATTTGATCATACCGGAAGTCAGATTGAAAATTTGCTCAAGTCTAGCAAGCTAAGAACAAAGCATCTAACAATGTTTAGTATTTTGATCTGTACTTCTTTTTAGAGTAATATTTTGTGTTAAAAATCTAATATAAGGTAGATGGATGTCTAGAATACCCTATTCTACAATTTTGGCCTCCAATGGTGATTCTCTTACAAGTTACAAGCTTTTGAGTACTAGGTCCTGATCTGATAGTTAAGAACAAGCCGACTTGTATGGATAATCTTTGTGCAGACTTGATGGAGTAATTTTGGTGATTATTTTTATAGTCCAAGTGTTTTGTCCAATAGTTTTGGTAACATGTAATCAACTATTTTGGTCCACACTAGTTTTTGTGCTTGAATTTAGCCAACTGTTTATACACATTTAAATAATGTTCTAAGCCTTCATGAGATGACAAGCAATGGATCTAACTTTTTGTTGTGGATATATATGATCAATTGTTTTGATAATTTTAGATATATGAATGGTAGTGCTTGGTTGTGCATAGTTTCACATGCACAAGATAAAGATTTATACTCCAGATCATAGCAGAATAGTGTAATAGAGCAGTGAGAGATGAAGTGTATGAAATATATATATTATGTTTAACCGGAACTATTTTTTGGCATTTGTAGATGTTGTTCCTCAATTAAAACACTCTAGTGACCTTTTGTAATTGATTTGTAGGCAGTGAGCCTCCCTTTTGAGTAGTGAGCCTAAATGCATGTGCATTCTTCATTGTAATACTTTTGACAGAGTATACCTGTACTATGGGTTCATCCCCATCATGGTTTTTCCTTAACTGGGTTTCCATGTACAAAATCCTTGTGTTATGGTGTTGTGATTGTTTGTTTTATGTTATTGCATCTTTATTTTGATTGAATGTGTTAAGTTCTTAAAAGAACAAGTTAAAAGTAAGATTTACAAAACATGGATTCACGCCCCCTCTCAGTGTTCCTTGATTCCAACAATTGGTATCAGAGCCTGGTTCTTGGGAGGAAGTTTAACATCTTGAGGAAGATCCAAGAAGGTGATTCAATAGATTCTAGTGGTATTCAACAACAACTCCTAGTTGCACTAGACGATCTTGATCAGTCCAAAGAAAAAGTCTAGGAGTTGCAAGTGAACCTTAAGGATGTTAAAGATTTCATTTAGTCATTGAAAGGATAACTAAACAATTCCATGGAAAAGAGAAAGGAACTCTATGAAAAGCTAAAATGGAAAGAAAGAAAATGGTGGACAAAATGGATCATTGAGAGGGGGGTGAATCAATGATTTAAACACTTTCCTACTCAAGGGATATACTGGTAGCATATAAATAAAACAATGGGTAGATCAGTTACTCAAACAATAAAAACTAAGTGTGGAGGAAGAATAGTTACTGGATCAATAATACACACACATAAAAATTGCATCACCTAACACCAAATATCTCCAATCTAGTCTCACAATGAAAATGATCTGATTACAATTTTAGGGAAACAACCCAAGGAGGACCAACCCCTGATTTATGAGAAACAACTCAAAGGAGCTACAACCCCTGCACTAAGAACCAACTTAGTGATCCAACTAATAGATTTCAAATATAGTGATAAATCCTTGTTACAAATAAAGTTTTTTAACTCTTATGTACTCTGTTCTATTGGTTTTACCTTTACCAGTCACTTTCACAATCTCTTTTGTTGCTCTCCCTCTCTGCTAAATCTCACACTTTGCTTAATCTTTTATGCCTCTGTTGGATCACACTTAACTTCTACAACATATCCACTAGTTCTAACTCTACAAGTAT